>NC_064852.1:154848680-154883680 GCF_024139225.1 Suncus etruscus | reverse complement strand
CAAGATTTAAAACTTGAAACTTTCTAGAAACAGATTTCAAGACTAGAAGTTGGGTTGTCAGATTGAAGCCATTAGTTTTAGTTTAATAGGTGATTAGAATAGATGACTAGGACTTCCCTAATGGAAGGTGGTCATGTGGGGGTGATGGGTGGAGTTAGATAAGTAAGGGTGACTTTGATTGGTTGGTTGAACTGTAATTGACCTGCTTTCCCACAGTCCGCCTTGTACTTGTTGATAGAATCTCCCATCTGGGCCCATAAGTGCTTTGGGATAATGTTGCATCGTGTGATTTTTCTATACCCAACATACCACCCAGCACAATGTTTTGCTTGCTGCATGTTTCCTAACCGACTGAAAACCCTCCTAACAGATCAGTCATTTCATTTAGTCCGGCATAAATAACACTAAGTGGTAGTTCATGTAAACTACATTTGACAAATCAGTGTTAAATGTTTTATGATTTATTATACCTGGCAATATTTACTAAACCCATTTTACTCTTCAGAGAAGTAAATCAAGAACACATTTGCAGGAGGTGTGCAAATTTTAAATCACATTGCCCACATTAAACGGTCTCATTTAATTTAATGAGAATAGTCTCATTTTCATTAGGAAGTTTGCTTGTATTTTATGACCTAAGTGCCCGAAAGAGGGAGTCAAATTTATATTCCAGCAAAAGGGTAGATTTCCTGGTGCCATTTTCATAGAAGACCAGCCCATGTTATATTGAAAATTCCAGCCTACACTGATTACTGGTCTCAATAAACATATTATGGGACTTTTATAATTACCAGTGCTTCAATATTATTGGAAAACGTAATAGGGAAATATTTAATATTGCCAAATAATTGTATCCTATGTATTTTTTCATTTTAAAGAGTCAGCCCAAGAGATAGTACAGTGGGTAAGGCACTTGCCTTACATGTGGCTTAACCCAGTTTGTTCCCTGGAATTCCATATGGTCTCCCAAGCCTTCCAGGAGTGATCCTTAAGGGCAGTCCCAGGAGTAACTCCTAAGCATCGCCCCCCAAAAATATAAAAAAAATTTAGTTACAATGATAGTGTTCACCCATCATCCAAATACACTCTTGGAGAGACCAGCAAAAACAGCTGTAGGTCGGAGCCAGAGTTTGGAGTTAAAAATTCCAGTCTAGGGGCTGGAGCAGTGGCACAAATCATAAAGCATCTGCCTTTCCTGTGCTATCCTAGGACGGACCGCAATTTGATTCCCCAGCATCCCATATGGTCCCCCAAGCCAGGAACGATTTCTGAGAGCATAGCCAGGAGTAACCCCTGAACATCACCGAGTGTGCCCCCCCCCAAAAAAAAATTCCAGTCTGAATTGAGCTGAGGTACATGAACCAGCCACAGCAGCCTGTCAGTTGTGGGCAGAGTTTTGTGGGAGCCCCAATTTGAAACGAACTGAGGTTTGTGAGACCAGCAAGACCAACTTGTAGGTGGTGGCCGGAGTTTGGACTTAAAAAATGCCAGTCTAGATCAAGCTAAATTACACAAACCCAGGAACATCAGTCTGTTAGTTGTAGATGGAGCTTGGAGGGGAAAAGTCCCTATCTGAATAGAGCTGAGGTGTGCGAGACCAGCAGAGCACAGTCACTCAGCTTTGCTCTGCAGCTGCACATTTCTTCCAGTTAAGGAGTTGCAGCACAACACATAATAACAGCAGTGCACAACAAAGGTCACAATGAGAAAACTATGCAGAACCCCACCACACCATGTGACTGAAGATGCTAGCTCTGGAAACCCAACCAACACAAGCCACCTACATAACCTTTCTGCTCGGAACTTTAGAGAGGAAATGTTAAGGATGTTCCAAGAACTTAAAAAACCCATGGAACAGACAGCCCATAAGTCTTGAAAATGTGAGAGGAGAAACGAGAAAACTTCAAACAAATATCAGGGCTAAATAACAGGTCAGATGATGAAAACCTCACTGGAAAGCCTCACAAGCAGAGTAATAGCCTTCGAGTACAGAATCAGAAAGCTAGAAGATGAGTTGACAACACTTCATACAACAGAAAAGGCCAAATACACTGTTGGTTCTCTGTCATCTCAATGTAAAACTTAGAGACACAGATGAACTTCATAAAGTTGCCTAAAAACCCAGGTTTACTCCTTTTTAAATGGTTTGGTGTCATACAGTCAGTGCCAACAGTGGGCAATGACAAACACACTCGTTTCCTATCCTGTCCAAGTTGGCTATTGAACATTCAGAAGACAAGAAACTTGACTTGTAAAATGGTGTTTTTGGACTAGAGACTCATGTATGTACATGCAGGTACATAATAACATATCAGCAGGACAGAAAAATCTTCTAGACATTAGCAAGTCAGCTTCTAATATAGCCATTACAAGAAGATATCTTTGATCTTGAATTCAGTGAGGACTTCTATCCATTCAAACTGCTTTTGAATGCAATATTTATTTTATTTCATTGTATTTAGTTTGGGGGTCATAACCAGCAGCACTCAGGGGTTACTCCTGGCTCTGTGCTCAGGAATAAGGGCACCACAGAGAATGCTGGGAATCAAACAATGATTAGCTGCATGCAAAGCAAATGCCCTACCTGCTACACTATTGCTTCAGCCCAGCAACATTTGTTGTAAATTTGTGAATGATCTGAGAAGATAATAATCTTGATTCCCTGGCCTTTCAAACCATCTTAGTCTGAAGATCCGTTTTCTAGAAAGGATATTCCTGGAGATCAGGAGCAGAGAGGTCCATTCTATCTATGGTGGTAGCTTCAAAAAGGTGGAATATAGATAGGATGAATTAATTTTCCAGAGTTTGCTTTTTATACTTGTATTGGCAGAAAGGGAGTGGGTGAGTAGGTGGGCAAGTAGATGAACTAACTTTCCCAGCTACCTTCCTTGCACATTTATTTCTACAGAGAATGGTGAGAGACTAGTGGTAGCCACACTGCTACCATCTTGCATTTCGCCCTACCACTAATGATCAGTCCTCACTCTATCAGTGTGAGATGGTAGCTTGATCTGTAGTGACTTCACCTTCCACTGGCTCCTTCTCTAGCTTCACCAACTCCTGGGAAAAACTCCCTTACTATTTGAAAGTGAAGCCTTCCTATAAAGCACGGCTCCTCCTTAGCCAAAATGGCATCCAGTGAAGAAGCAATTACTATGAATTTAAATAGCAAGCACTTGCCTGAAATAACCTAACAAATCACACCAAATACTACATAAGCACTAAAATCGCTCTCACATTCTGTAAAAGAAGGACTATAGTAGATACTCAGCCTAGAGAAAGGAAACTTTCTGGGAAAAGAGCGTGGCAGTGTTTTGGGACTGCTTGAGATGCTGTTGCAAGCAGAAAAACAGCAGCAAGACCAACCCTGTGGACTGGTTCAGCATTGAGTCTTCTGTTATAGCAATGACCCTTTTTTTTTGTTTGTTTCCTGTAGTGAGTAAAAATGGGTGGTAATCTAGAGGTGGAGTTCTCTGATGCCAACTTTGCTTGTCTATGTTGAATTCTTGAGGAAGGGGTTGGGAGGGTCTCTGTTCCCTAGAGTTGAAAGCAATAAGTTGAGGCAGGTTTTAGTCTCATGGATACTCTATTTCCCTTTCCCTTTATGTCTTCACTGTGGACTTTAAATGCTTTACATGCCAAGCTTGACATATATGATTATATATATATGAGTTTATATGCATACGTGTGCATGTGTCTTTGCACATCACTTATATAATACGCATGTGCGTGTGTGAGCAGTCTGTGGCTCTGATCCTCACAGAGTGAGCCTGACTGATTGATGATCTCCTTATGTCCCCCTAGTGTTCAGGAGGCTTGGCTGAAATGCTTCAATTGTTGAGGTTGAAACACATTCTTCATTTCATTTTAGCTCGTCCGTATTGGTGAAAGCGCCCCTACGAAGACATTGGTGGTGGGAAGTGTGCACTGGTGAAAAGTGTTGGACATTGTATGACTGAAACTCAATCATGAACAACTTTGTAATTGGGCAACTCATGGTTTCTCAATTAACTCATTATTTATTAAAAAGAAAAAAGAAAATGTCCCAGCTGTGGTTTTCTTTCCAAGAAAGATGGTTTTATCCTTCATTCTCTATGTCCACTCAGGTCCCTCAAGTGACCAGGTAACTTTCTAGCTAGAAAGGAAGGGATATTCCAGAGACTGATTGATGAAAGAACCCACATCTCTACTTATGTTAATATTTCTATGGGTCACTTCAGACAAGAAAATCCAGGAATAATTTTTACCAGTGGTCAATCTTAAGAATCTGGTCTAAAGACTTGAAGAGCAAATTATTGTTGACTCTTTCACATAGAAACTTGGCTCACAGATTCTGTTTTCACTTTGATCTATTAGTCGGACACGGTTGGACGCATATTTCCAGAACTGATATCCTGGGTCTGTCAACTCTTCTGCTACCTCATCCATCAGAAGAAGGGTTATGTGAAACATGATGGATCATTTACTTTCTATCTGAACCAACTTCAAGCAGGCCAACTTATTCTGCCTAGATCCATGTTGGCTCAGTGAAGCTGAAAGAGCAACCTCACAAGTATGATGGTAAGAGCAATGCCTCCTGGCCGGAGGGAACAGATCTGTGCTCTGTCTACCATGCTCTGGGCATGGTGTAGTTGTCATGGTGGTCATCCTGCCTGTTTCCCAGAGGCCAGAGTCAAAGTCTTCTCCCACACCCAGCATGGGATTTATGGAGCCTTGATAAAACCAATCCAATTTTTAAGAATTTAAATGGAATCCTCGCAGCTCACATTTTTACAAAGTGCTGATTCAGGTTCCCTGCATGTGCCTTACAAGGCATTTTCTCATTAGAGCGACTTATTCTTAGAGGAAGTTGTTACTATCTCCAATGTTCAGAGCAAGAACATCCATCTAAACCACTAAACCCCAAACTATCATAAAACTTAATTGAACTTAAAAATATAAGGAGTTGGGGTCCAGAGCAATCATACAGTGAGGAGGGCATTTGCTTTTGCATGCAGCCAACCTTTGTCCCCCAGCATCCCATATGGTTCACTAAACCCACCAGGAATAATTCCTAATAGCTGAGCCAGGAGTAAGCCCTGAGCATAGCAGGATGTAGCCCACACTAAAAATTATCTGGAGTCCAGTTTGGGGTTCATTATAGGAGGGAATCTGGGTCAGGGTGGTAGGAACAAATGTATGCTTCAAAACTGATTGCAAGCAATGATGTAAATCATGGGCCAGAAAGATAGTACAGCAGGTAGGATGTTTGCCTTGCGTGCAGCAGACTCAAGTTCAATCCCTGATACTGCATGTAGTCCTCCTATTCCTGAGACAGGTGGTCCCTGAACACAAAGCCAAGAATAAGCCCTGCACACAGTCAGTGTGGAGCCCAGAAAATGAAACAAACCCAGAAACAGTGTTAAATTTACTTAAAAAAAAAAAAAAAAGAATGAAGATCCTGAGGATGCAAAGGGTTTACCACCTTGTCTGAGAACTACACAGCCAAGAGGCATTAGAATGAGGGTTTAAGCCCAGTATACTATTACCAAGGCCTCTGGACCCTCCTTGAACCACCTTAAAAAGGGGCAAGCTCCAGTAGGAAGGAATTTAAGTGATTCTGACTCAACTAGGAGCACAGCCAGCCTGCTCCCCACCCACCCCATCACACCACCCAACAAGGAGCCGACAGAAGAACTGGACACTCATGTTGACATCAGAGTGAGGCAGAAATTGCAAGTGTCCACCCTGGTGAGTGGCCTCCGTGAGGAATGGGGTGGGAGGCGGGCAGCTGTTGTTGGCTCCTGTCCTGGTCATCTGCTCAGATCCCGGAGCAGAGGCAGAATGATGTTTCTCTGAAGCTTTTCTAAACAAACAACGATTTTTCTCTGATGATTAAATTATGATGAAATGAAGGGGGATAGGTAGGAGACAGGGCCCACAGACCCTGTTGCTTCTGGCCAGAGCCACAAGCACAAAAATCTGGACCACATGATTCTAGTCAAATATGCTAAGTGCCCCGCCTTGCAGCACATTCTCAGCTTCATGCTGGACTGTCAGGACTTGTTGCCCGGGGCTTCGTGGAGAGGAAAGCCAGGTGCCGAGCGAGGGCTGTTCTCCTGAGTCAGACCCTCTTGGATGGCAGCTGAGTGCCATGCCCTGCTGGCTCTCATTAGCATTCTCTTGGCCTTGTCATTGCCGGAGAAAAAAGTGGGTATGATGACTCTCTCTGGACGTCTCACCGGCTGCATCCAGTGTTGTTCTGCCCTTTCGACAGTTCAGAATAAATGAGCTCAAGCCACAGGCCAGATTCTCTTTCCAATTGGCTGCTCATCCCAGAGGAGCAATGAGACACCTGTCTTGGTGGAGCTGGGCCAACAAATCCTGCACTTGGCTCTTGCTCTTTTTTTTTTTGGTTTGTTTTTGGGCCATGCCCAGTGGTGCTCAGGTGTTACTCCTGGCTCTGTGATCAGAAATCACTCCCAGCAGACTCAGGAAATCATATGGCTTGCTGGGGATTGAACCCAGGCAGGCTGCATTCAAGGCAAATGCCCTCCTGCTGTGCTATCGCTTTTGTCTCTTAAATGAAGTCATAAAGCCTAGAGAGACTCGGGATCTCTGTGCTGACTTAGTCCTATACCCCTGGAGTTTCCCCAGGCATGCAGCATGGCACAGGAGATTCCTGAGGATCAGCAACATCTCTATCCAGAGGCAGAAACTTCAGAAAATCAGGAAATAATGGAGCCAGTTTGGGAAGGACGCCTCGGGGAGCAGCTGGAGAACCCTGGGAGTCAAGTGCCTTTGAAGACGATTCAGACTAAGAACCCAAGGGAGGACTGTGCCCTGAAGCTTATATGGGCAAAACAGAGAGGAAGGAGAACACTCAGAAAGCTTCTCCACGCTCCTCCCTCAGTGTTTTGCAGATGATGGCAAATCAAGGAGGGGTTGAAGTCAGGGATAAATGATCAGACTCTCAGAGTGGTGCTTATGGTTTGGTTCTCTATATGGGAGAGGAACTGTCCCAGGCCAGAGGGCTGGTGGGGGTAGCCAGGAGAAGTGCAGCGAAGAAGCCAGAAAACCAACACAAAATGGTGTTTGGAGTGGAGAAGTGGGGTGTTTTGGGGTTAGATCCAAGGTGAGAGATGGTCAAAATAGATCATTCCTGCAGAGAAGTTGTTTGACTTGCATGTGATGGCCCCATGTTCAATCCCAGGCATCCCATTGGATCCCAGGAATTCCATGTGGTCCCCAAGCCTGTCAGAAGTTAATTTCTTTTCTTTCTTCCTTCCTTTTTGTCTTCCTTCCTTCCTTCCCTCCTTCCTTTCTCTCTTTTTTTTTGGGGGGGGGGGAAGTTTGGGCCACACCTGGCAGAGCTTAGGGATTACTCCTGGTTCTGCACTCAGGAATCACTCCTAAAGGATTCAAAGAATTCTATGGGATGCCAGGGATCAAACCCAGGTTTGCTTCATGTGAAGCAAATGTCCTACCAGCTGTGCTATCAATCAGGCCCAGGAGTAATTTCTGATTGCAGAGTCAGGAGTAATTCCTGAGTACCACTGGGTGTGGCCCCCACAAAAACAAACAAACAAACAAAAAAGATCTTTTTAATAAAGGGTTGTGTGTATGAGGGAGTGTCATAAAATCAGAAGAGGCCAGCCAAGCCCAAAGCTGCAGGCAACTAGCAAAGATGAGAAGTAGCCTTTGAGCTTGCTGGGGCAGGTCTCCCTTCTGGGAAGATGTGGGGATGGGATTTTAGAGGCCTGGATGAGTGATCAGGGTGATAGGATTGTGTGTTTTAGGTTCATTTGTTTATTATTTGGTTTTATTTTAGTTTTTCTTTTTGAAACTACACAGAAAAAGAAAAAAAAAGAAAAAACAGGAGATAAAAATGGGTGTGACAAGAGACTGAGTCCAGCCCCAGTTGACTTGTTTGAGTTTATCCTTCCAGCCTCAGGACAGAGCTACAGCTTCGAAAGGAAGGACAGAGCGTCAACTGGTTACAGCACACATGAAACGCTATGTTCTTCTGTCCAAAGAAATTAGTCTCATCATTTTCCAACATTGATTCCTGAGTCCTCTGTTTACAGGGTGGCTGTGGGTGCCCTAAACAGGCTTCCTGGCACTTTTGTGGCCTGCAGGCACCTCATCTGTCTCAGGGTTTGCTTTGGGTTCTGGGACTTCAACTGTGTCAGACTTTTCAGATACTCCCAGAGCCACAAGAGATGGCCAGGATTGGAACCTTTCCTGGGTCCACATCCTCCCCAATCGATATTAAGTGGCAAGACATTATATGGTCAAAGTGTGGGCTCAGGCCAAGTTGCCTGGGTTCGAAGACTCACTCTATCACCTGTTGGATGGGAGACCTTAAATACAGTTCTTGGCCTCAGTTTCTTTGCCTGGTTTTCAGTCTAAATGACAGAACCCTCTATGAGGCATTATTTTACGGATTCAGTGTACAAATACAAACAAGACCCTAGTAATTGGCACTTCCAGTAAAAGTTTCTACTTTTTTGCTGCCCTCTGGTGGTCAGTAAAACATATTGGAGGACTTAGCACGCAACCTGGACACTGTGTGCTGGGCACTGCAGGTTGACTGTGTAGTGGTGGTCGTGGAAACGTTCATTGCCTCCTTCCAGTAACTCTGATGAAGAGGCAGAGATTTTTATATCTATATAATTGGCATAGGGAAAATTGACATAGGAAAAACTTGACATAGGGAAAATATATAGGGCCAGTATAAATGTGTTGACTTAAATAACATGTGTATTCCAGTATTATTCATAACTAGGGATACAACCAAAAATAACTTTTCAAAAATATTTGTTTAGTAGATATTTCTTTATGGACACCTTTGGATCTCATTTTGTTCCTGTCCTAGAGTTTCATAACACTTATCAAATGACTTCAAATCAAATCATTTTCCTATATTTCCCCCCCTCCCCTTAGGAAAGTTGGTTCAGTTTAGAGTTTCAAGAAATCTAGACATTTGGATTGATTTCTAGTTGAAATCTGGTTTGGAGTCGGTGGAGTTCAGCTCTTGCTTCCAGGAGTCTGTGAATTTTCGCTTGACAGACACATTCAGGAACCAGCCAATGGCTCCCAGGAATTCACCGGGCCTCTTTCATCAAGATCATTTGTGCGGCCCCCCTTGTCTGAAGCCTAGTGATATCTGGTTCTCTTTAAGTTGACTGTCCCAGGACGGAATAATAGTGCTAAACATAGTAGTGCGTAGTGATTTTGCAATGCTGACAAATGACCTCACTTTTTGCTGGATATACTTTCTGAATTCAACCTCCTGTGCTCACTCACACAGGAATCCTAAAGGATCGTGCAGGGCCGATGAGGCATTTGCAGCTTGCAAGCTTCTGGCACTTGCCATCTTGTCCTTGTTAACATGGTGCTGGCAGAGCCAGGGGACCCTGGTTTTTAGTCTGAATCACTCTCTTCTCCAGAAGTTATTTTTACTTTTATCTTCTTTGTATTTTCCCCCTATTTTTATTGAGGTTCGCTGATGTACCAGACTGTTCAGGATCGTTTCGTGCCTTCATTGTCCCAATTCCACACCCTTCACCAGAGTGTTAGCTTCCTTCTGTCAATGCCCAAGTACCCTTCCCATCCACTCCCTTTCCTCCCTGGGTTCTGAATTTTAAACTTCCATTTGGAGTTCACAATCTTGGTGAGAAAAATGTAGTTTGCAAATGTAGAACAACATTTACTCAGTAAAATTCCCTCTTTGAAAATGTGCTGCTAACACACTTGCAGGCAAATCCTCATATTATGAAACAAGGGATGGTAAAAGAAAGATACTTTTGTGTCAGGATGGCTGCGTCCTAGTGTCCAGAGTTGAAAGAGGAAACTGGGTTCTGAGTGGATGTGGTTGGAGCACCTGAGAAAGCAAATTTAGATAATGTGGATGGAGCATGTGCCCACTGCCCTCTCTCACACAGGCTCCTTGTCACTTCGCTGGAAGACTTGAGAGAAACAAAGTTCAACAAAGGTAACTTGTCTTTGGGAGCTGGCTAGCAAGAATGGGGACACGAACCCAGGTTAATCCAGAGCTCAGTGACTTCCCCATCCTTAGCCAATATGCAAGTGGGTGGGTGTTGGCTGCAGAGATCAATTAAGATCAAGGCAAAAAAGAAATTGAGACACCAAGCAGACAGGCCCAGTGCTGGGTTCATGGAGCCCCCAGGAGTCAAGAGAAGTCAAGGGTCAAAACCTTTTCATGAAGATGAAAACCAGAGGGGGACAAAGTAGCCTGATGAAATCAGAGGTAAAAGAAAGGAAAATTGGGAGACAAAGGAGCCCTCAGGCCTCAGCTCCACAAACCACTGATAGAGTCTCCATTGCCTTTCCAATGGCTTCCCATGAAACATGAATGAATATTAAGCTCTTTTAGCCTAACCACAGGAAAAAATGCATGAGGGAGGATTCATGGTTCCCGGATAGGAGTGGAAGGTAGAAACAAGTGGTTGAAAGGAATCTTGAGGCCAAGAAGCTGCCACCATTTCTTGTCTTGTTGTCTGCACTCTCTTCTCAAAGTAGGAAGGGCTTTCTGAGTCTTTCAGAGATGAAGGATTTGTCCTCAGAGTGGAACGCCCAACTGTCCACTCAGACACTTCAGGGAGGCTGAACCATATTGCCCTAGAGCCCTCCTCTGTCCTCCGTAGCACATGTTCTCATTACTGAAGTAGGTTAACTTAGATCAGAACAAGCCCAACTCTGCCCTTGTGTAAAACTGTGCTTCTCCCGCCCCCATAGCTGACATTTAAGAAGAAATAAAACTATTTAAAAAATATTGAAACTCCAAAATCTTCCAAGAGGTACCATGAATATAAGGAAGCTCGTTCAGGATTCATGCAGGAAATAGTTGTTGGGAGGAAAAGATTGTCTGACCTCTCACATTTCACCCCACAAAAGGTTTTCCTTCCCAGGTCCCCCATAGTCACACTGTGTTGGTAGAGCCATTAAGAATTATAATGAGGGGCCGGCGAGGTGGCGCTAGAGGTAAGGTGTCAGCCTTGCAAGCACTAGCCAAGGAAGGACCGCAGTTCGATCCCCGTCGTCCCATATGGTCCCCCCAAGCCAGGGGCAATTTCTGAGCACTTAGCCAGGAGTAACCCCTGAGCATCAAACAGGTGTGGCCAAAAAACAAACAAAAAAAAGAATTATAATGATTTCTCATTGGCATTGATTTTGTATAAGCAAGCTAACATTTCTCCAAAGTTAATCAATTAAGAGGCAGTTTCAAAAGAAGGAAGATTCAATGATAAACACAGGATCAATAGGATTATCCACAAACAATGTTATTCTTTCATCCAAGATATTTTCCTACATACTTCCTATGAAGGTGAGGAGGAAGAGCTTGGAGAGACTCTGTTTCCCTTTAAAGGATAACTGTGGAGCAAATGGGGCCTGTATAATCACCATGTACTGGAAATTGATAGAAATCAAAATGGCTGCTACTTCTGGGGATAAATCTCCAAACAATCTAGTTTTAGGGTGCTGGAGCAATAGCACAGTGGTAGGGCATTAGCCTTGCATGCAGCAGACCTGGAACGAACCCAGTTTGATTCCCGGCATTCCATATGGTCCCACAGGCCTGCCATGAGCGATTTTTGAGTACAGAGCCAGGAGTAACCCCTGAACACCACTGGGTGTGGCCCAAACTCCCTGCCCCCCAAATCTAGTTTTGACATCTACCAGGGCCTCTTCATTATTCATCTAGAGTTAGCAATGGAGTAGGCATGTTGAAAACTTCTTTAGGGATGACAAGACTGAAGCCCAGTTTTAAGTGCCCACAGCATTCATAATAGAAATAAATATACTATTAAGAGGAAAAAGATAAAGGTTTCCAAAATGATGAATTACTTCTGTCACATTCGTGGTCACAAAGACCAGCTATCAAATATGATAACATTTTCCATTCACTCAGTGAATCTACACACTTTTGTGATGCCTCTTCCAGGTCTGGCCAGAAGGAATGGAATGAGAAGGTGATCTCATTTCAGTATATTGCTCAGAGACAGAATTCTACTGACCTCAGCATAAGGATATTGGTGAAGGATATTGGGCATCTTGATGGTATCAGGTGCAGTGACAGTCATAAAGACCAGCAAATTGAACACACTATTATAAATATGTTACCTTAACCTCAATCATTACAAATTAACTTAGAAAATAATTCTACCATCTAGCCTTGGCACTAAGTATTCTATGTGGTCAAAAAACACAATCCCACTGCAAGGAGTTTACCAGCCAGTAGCCAAGATCAGCAAATAAATAGGCAGTTAACTTCAATTGAGAAATGCTCCTCCTCAATAGGCCTTATTCCTTATCTTCACCTGTCTTCAGCCAAGAAACCTGGTCATGTTCTTCTGGCTGGCCTCTGAGAACTTTGTCTTCCTCTGCAAAATCACCAGTCCCCCAGGACCCTTAGATTTGCCCTATACTGGAAGCCCCAGGGGAAAAGGAAAGAGGCTGGGGTGGTAGCCAGGAGTCCTGGAATGTTTGCAGGCAAGGATTGGGAAGTGGCCACTTGGCCATGTGTCAGGGTAGAAGCTTCCAGAAAGATCAACCCGTAGAGTGAGTTTATTATTGCCAAGGAATGAGGGAGTCCCTCAGAGGGTGCTGGGAAGCAAGGGAGATGGGTCTGGCATGGGGGGCAGCAAACAGAGAGACCTGGCAGCAGAGGCCTACAAAGATAGGAACATAATGTTGGTGGGTTGTGTTTTTTTTCTTCTTCATTAAAACAATCTTGAAACTGTTGGCAAGCCCATAAAAAGGCTTAGTTAGAGCTGTCTTGGGGAAATTTTGCTTTGAGTTCAGTTTATTAATGTAGGTTTTTACATGGCTTTTTATTAAAAAACATATGGTACTTTAGACCATTTAACACCAAGCCAAAAGCTTCATAAAGAAATATTCTGTGTGGGGATATAATATAAACGAAGACTGCAGGCTTTTTACAGCAAAGCAGATTGTCAGGAGACTGCAGCCAATTTCTAATGCTCGTAGACTGGATGTTTCATCTTCATTTATAGACTGCACATTAGCCCTTGTAAAGAATCTGGGTACACAGGGAGTGTGTGTGGCAAGAAGGAAAATTGACCAGAGGAGAGGAGGGACAGAGGTGCTGGGCATAGAAGCTCCTGTCTCCTCTCTTCTTGTGGATCCTCTGGAATGGTTCTTCTAGCAGTGGAGAAGGATATTGTACATTGCTTGGACACTCCATCAAAACGCAATCTTGCCCAAACTATTATTTTTTAAATAAAAATATTTCACTGAATCACCATGAGAGACAGTTACAATTTGTTCATGATTAAGTTACATGTTAGAATTACATGTTACATCAGTTACATTGTTATTCATAAAATGTCCAACACCCTTCACCAGTGCACATTTCCTCACACCAATGTCCTCAGTTTACCTTCCACCCTGCCCTCTGCCTCCTCTGAGGCAGTCCCCCTCTTTTTCTCTCTTTCTTCCCCTTTTCCTTTTGGATACTGGTTTTCACTATTGTTTTTGAAGGGGTACCATGAATATCACTTTCTCTTCTTTCAGCAACCCATTGACTATCCATTGACTATCCATGCCCACCTCCAAGCTGGGAGACCTACTGGTTAATTGAAAGCTGAAATGGGGGTGTCTGGTTTCTGCTAGGGATGCTGGCTTGACATCTTGAGCAAGAGAAGCCCAGTATTGGAGATTCTCTATTGGCAAGTTTGGCCCCCAAAGGGTAGTTGACAGATGTAGGGCATATTTAAGTATAACAACACAGAGAGATGCTAGTAGCCCAAAGAGGTCACAGTAGACGGTTTTGCTTCTCCTATGAGGCCCCCAGCAGCTCCCCAACAAAGACATGAGGTCAGCATTGCTGTAGGGTCCCCAGGGTCTACTGGGGGTAGTTTGGTGTATACACTTGCAAGTGGGGAATGTGAATTTTATTTTTATGATTCAGCCAGGAAAAACCCAAACCCCACTTAAAGTCCCTGCAGGTGCTCCATACCCCATCTGTTTGCAGAGGTGTAGACAGATGTAGTCACTGGGGAGCCACTTTCCAAGAGTTCCTCCATGATGTGCTTCTGCTTCCAGGGACAAAATGTAGAGATGACTAAGGGAAAAGTGAGCTGGGGAGGACTGGGCAGAGGTCAGGAGCCTTGGGTTCATGCTGTGGGAGTCCCATGTGAAAGCTAGGTTAGTGGGGGTTGGTCTGGCCCTGTCCGTGGGCCAAGGGAAGACTATGGCCAACAACATCATCCACCCTTGTTTCAGGTAACATCTCACTACACAAAACTCGGTAACATTCCCTCTATTCTTTATGTTAGTGAGACCTTATCAGTGGTGGGAAGGGGCAGGGACAAAGCTCTTGCCGTAGAAGCACAGACTGGCTCTGGAGTGGGAGACCAACCCCTCCCTCCTGAGAGGCTACTTCTAATACAAACCAGATTGCCGTAAGTGCTGTAATAGAGGTGGCACAAATCAAATGGAGTGGGACAATGGTGAGGCAGAACATAAATATCTTCCAACTGGGAGTATGTGGGGAGATGGAGAGAAAGTGGAGCTGGCCTAGGCCCTTGAAAGATGGTGGGATTTTGACAGATGCAGAGTCAAATCAGTAAGCAGAGTCAAGCAAGCCTGTGGTCTGTTGGAAAAATCAGATTTGTTTGCTACAGTTGCTGCAGACACAACTAGGGGGACCTATATGGAAGACTTAAAAGGACATTGACCCAGAGGACCTGTCAGCCCTCACCCCTCCAGGGAGTATCTGGATCTGAGAAAAGACAGAATTAGCAGCTAGATACAGCCAGGCAGGAAATGCCCAAAGCAACACACTCTACTTTTCCTGCCCTTTTTCAAGACACTGAGTATGCCAGTGAGCCAGAGAGGCTGGCAGTGCTTGGTGACCAGATCACAGTATCTGGGATGCTGTGTATGGCAAATTTTGATGCCCCGCTGTGTGCTCCCATACCCTCCAGTCTCAGGTCAGTGCTACTGTTTGCTCATTTCTAACAGGTGTTGTGTCAATATCATCACCCTACCAAAATCCAGATCAGCTGTATTATTATTTTTTACTGTTTTTATTTATTGTTTTTATTATTATTTTATTATTGCATTAAAAAAAGAATCTACTGGGCCGGAGAAATAGCACAGAGGTAGGGCTTTTGCCTTGCAAGCAGCTGACCAGGGAAGGAACTGGCTTCTGTTCCCGACATCCTATATGGTTCCCAGAGCCTGCCAGGAGCGATTTTTCAGCACAGAGTCAGAAGTAACTCCTGAGCACCGCCAGATGTGGCCCAAAAACCAAACACCAAAAACCAAAAAAGAAAACAGAATCTACTTAGTAGAGAATGGGCTGATTATTATATTTCCCAGGATTTTGTAGGTTGGTAGACATCATTTTAGTAGTTTAAAATAATTTTTTGTGGGACTATTTTATACCTAGGATGAAGAGATAACAAAGGGAGACAGTTATAGGAGGGGGGGGGGCTAACAATCAAGCATGTCGGGAGCCACCTTCAATTTTAAACCATTGTCTTCCTCCACTGTGAGTTGCTGTGAACGTTCTGTGGAAGGGCCATCTTGAAAGTTGGTCATTGCAATGGGATCTGTC
Source organism: Suncus etruscus (assembly GCF_024139225.1). Classification (NCBI taxonomy): domain Eukaryota; kingdom Metazoa; phylum Chordata; class Mammalia; order Eulipotyphla; family Soricidae; genus Suncus; species Suncus etruscus. The sequence goes on along the minus strand of NC_064852.1, from coordinate 154,868,091 downwards.
TGCAACTAAAGTAGCCAGCATAGCAACTGAAGATGAAACCCAGATAGTCAGTCATAAAGAGCGTGTTTTTCTGTCTGTCTGCCTAGCTTTCATTTGTAAATGGACACTTTAAAACAACAAGGCAACATGGTGACAGTGGTGGAGGGGTGTGGGCACTTGATGGTGGGTAGGATGTAGTCGCTTTGTCCATCAGTACCATAAAGGATAACACTATGGTAATCATGCTACTTAAACAAGAATCCATTTTTTTGAATAAACAAAAAATGTGAAACAATAGGATGAAAATGGACAATATGGGGTCTTAATGATGATGTAGCACAGCATGTAGGGTATTTGTCTTGCAAGTGAGCAACCCAGATTCTATCCCCAGCATCCCACAGGGTCTCTGAGCCTGCCAGGAGTGATTCCTGAGTACAGAACTAGAAAGAAAAAAAAAACACCCCTGAGCATCAGTGAGCATGGCCCCAAAACAAAACAAAACAAAAACAAAAACAAATGGACAATAATGCTTTTACATCAATCTGGAAATATTATGCTGGACAGAATGTCAGACAGAGAAAAGCAAATGTTGTATGATTTTGTTCATGTGTGAAAACTAAACTAGATGTAAAAAACAGACTCAGATAATCTGCACCGAATTGTGGTTCCCAGAGAAAATGGAGAGTGAAGATAAAGTAAGTGAAAGGGCTCAGTTGTCTGGAGGGGAGGGAGGAAAGCCAGGTTCTTGTCTCCAATCATAAGAGGGTAAATACAAATGTCAAAGTACAGGGTTAAGGCCTGAAACTTATGGAATATTCTAGAACAATGTAACTACATCAAACATTTAGAAAAATGTTAAAAAGAAAATGGGCAAAAGATATCCCAAGAAGATGTACAGACAGCAAGAAACAAAAAGCGCTACATCATTTGTCATTAAGAAAATGAGGGTCCAGAGCAGTGGTGCACACTGACCTTGGACAGACCAAGGTTTGATCCCCTAACGTCCCAATTGGTCCCCCAAGCCAGGAGTGATTTATGAGTGCATAGCCAGGAGTAACCCAGGAGCATCACCGATGTGGCCTAAAAACCAAAAATAAAATAAAAATAAATTTAGGGCTGGAGCTGTGGTGCAGGAGATAGGCCTTGTTTGCCTTGCATGCACTAACCTAGGACAGACCACGGTTCGATTCCCCTGGTGTCCCATATGGTCCCCCAAGCCAGGGGCGATTTCGGAGTGCATAGCCAGGAGTAACCCCTGAGCATCACTGGTGTGGCCCAAAAATTAAAAAAAGAAAAGAAAAGAAAATGAAAACTGAGAGAATAATCAAATACTACTATATGCCTATTGAGATATAACATCAAAAAAACTATAAGACCAGTTGCTGGTAAAGTTGTGAAGTGATGGGAATTTTCTGTTATTGTTGGTGTGTCTATAAAATACTTTAGAAGAGAGATTGACAGCTATCTTCCTAGATTTTGGCTTGTTTTGTTTTGGTGGGACTTTGTACATACTTAGATTATGTAGCCTAGGGCCGGGCGGTGGCGCTACAGGTAAGGTGCCTGCCTTGCCTGCGCTAGCCTTGGACGGACCGCGGTTCGATCCCCCGGCGTCCCATATGGTCCCCCAAGCCAGGAGCGACTTCTGAGCACATAGCCAGGAGTAACCCCTGAGCGTCACCGGGTGTGACCCAAAAACAAAACAAAACAAAACAACAAAAGATTATGTAGCCTATGTGTTTCTGGATTTTAATCTAGTAAATTAAAACATGATTGTGTAAAAAAAAATACCAACCTGCATTTAGATGTTGGTATCTTCTTTCCTGACACTCATTGAAAACAGGACATATGCATGTGGACTGATGAGAAACACTTGACCCTAGTGGTCTTCTACTAAAACTTCTTAATCCATCTATCTGACCATAGGAAATGACCGAAAGTCATACTGGAAGCACAGCCTCTAAATCAGGGGTCTTCAAACTTTTTAAAGTGGGGGCCGGATTACGGTCCCTTAAAGAGCTGGAGGGCCGGACTATATGAGCTACTAATTCCTACTCACACTGCACATATCTTATATAAATAAAATGAAAACCATTTATAAATAAACAGATCACGCACCTGTATTTCAATGGGAACTGTGGGCCTGCTTTTGGCTAATGAGATGGTCAATGTCCGGTTCCATATTTGTCACTGCCAGCCATAACAAGTGATGCAAGTGGGCATCAGTTAATCTTGATCTGGTTGGAGATTTCAGATGTTTCATTCTTGAAAAAGTCTGTTCACAGGCATAAGTGCTACCAAAGATGGTTACCATTTTGAGTGCATGGTTCCTGATATTTGGATATGTCTCAGAGGGGAGAGATGCATAGAAATTCAAAAGGTTACTTGACTTAAATGCGTCTTTCAGAGAGTCACAATTCTGCAGTTCAGCCAGTTCCATTTGGTAAATTGTAAGGACATTTTCAATCTCAACAGAAAATGGGTTACGAAAAAGCTGTATGTCCTGTTTATGGAGATGAAGGTCTTTGAATCTAAATTGAAACTCCTTTTGCAACAATTCTAGTGAAGCCAGACATGTTTCCTTTAGGAATGCAACCAGTGGTTTGTCCGCTGACAGGTTTTGAGTTGTTGGGAGATGACTGAAGTTTTCCTCCTGTACGTGGTTGATGAGAAGGCCTAATTTTACTTCAAATGCTTTCACATGCGATGCCATATCACAGATGAGCTTCCCCTTGCCTTGAAGTTGCAGATTGAAACTGTTGAGTAGCTTTGTTATATCTGTCAGAAAGGCAAGGTGCCATTTCCATTCTGCATCATTGAGCTCTGGTACTTCTTGGTTTTTTGAAAGTAGAAAAGCTGTAATCTGCGGAAGTAAGTCATAGAAACGTTTAAAACTCTCCCTCTATCAGCCAACGGACTTCTGTGGGCGGAGGCGGTTGATGTCATCCCTGAGAAACCGTGACACTGAGTGTATATGCTGGCAGGTATCTTGGCAACCAAACAGCGCTCACGGTTGGCAGGCCGGATCAGACCCCTCTGCGGGCCGCATGTGGCCCGCCGGCCGTAGTTTGAAGACCCCTGCTCTAAATTGTCCCTAACAGACCCTCTAGATCACAAAATGAAAAAACAATTGAAAACAAGAACCAAAAACAAGGAAGGCAACCAAAAACAAACTCAGTCAAGTTGCCTTAGGGACATAAGGAGTATATTGATTTGGGATAGCCCTGCCTGAGACATTAGAACAATAAATGGCCAAAATGAAGAAAAACTGAACATCTGTGGACTTTGATTCATAGTAATGTAAAAATATTGGTCCTTTAATCGTGAGGAATGCACTGTGCAAAAAGTTGCCTAACATTCATGACTTTGATTTTAGGGAGAGTCCTTGCTCTTTGGGTTGCGTAACTGGTGTCATAGGAAAGGGAGAGACTTTGGGGATAGTGAGACTATATACCTCCTTACTCTTGCATGTATTAGCTGTGTGACATGAAGCAAAACCCACCCCGGATATGCTCAGTTGCCCATATTCCAGCCTTAGGGCTTGTGGGGGGGATTGATGAAATGGGATGCCAAGTGTAACAACATGTTTTCCCAGTGCCACTACTCTGATTGCTTTGTCTTTTTGATCTATGTAATTTTCATTGTCATTGTGATTTGCATCTCCCTGACAGTAAACAATGATGAATGCTTTTTCATACATCTCTGGTTAGCTCTAGTGCTCTTTGTGGAAGTGTGTTTTCACCTATTCTCCCATTTTTTGGTGGATTAGATTGGAGTAAAACTACTAAAAACTACTAAAGTAGCTAAGCTTTGTGAGTGCTGTATATATAAGATATGAGCCCTTTATCTGATGCATGGCACGCAAAATGTTCTCCCTTTCAGTGTCTTTTTATTGTAGTACAATTTTTTCTATCATGTAAAAAGTTTTAGTTCAATGTAGTCTTCTTTTTTACTATCTTTCTAAAAGTTACTTCATTAAGGGGCCAGAGTGGTTGGCACAAGTGGTGGGGTGTCTGCCTTGCACGCACTAACCTAGGACGGACCTCAGTTCTATCCCCCGGCGTCCCATATGGTCCCCCAAGCCAGGAGTGATTTCTGAGCATTTAGCCAGGAGTAACCCCTGCGCGTCACTGGGTATGGCCACAAAACAACAACAACAAAAAGTGACTTAATTAAAAGCCATGGATACAAGGTTGTTCATAATACAGTATTTTTCCTACAGTTACGAAGTGTCCAATACCCTTCACCAGTGCACATTTCCATCCCCCAGTATCCCCAGTTTCCCTCCTGCCTCCCACCTTCCCCCCACCCCCCGTCCCGCCTTCCTCTGGACAGGCATTTTTCTTCTCTCGCCTTCCATTTTTCCCTTTAGACATTGGTTTGTAATATTGTGACTGAAAGGATATCATGCATAGCATTTTATCTCCTTTCAGCACCCAGTTCTTGTCCAGAATGATCATTTCCAACTTTCATTGTCATAGTGGTCCCTTCTCTGACCTAACTGCATTCCTCTGCTATTTGTGGCAAGCTATGAGTCAAATCACTGAATACATGGCTGATATCCTTGTGTTGGAGAATTCTGCTCATGTTTTCCTCGATGTATTTTATGGATTCTGGTCTAATCTCAAGGATATTTTTTATCCATAAATTAACTTTTGTGTACGGTGTGAGATAGGAGTCAAATTTCATGTTTCTACATGTGGTTCTCCAGCAACTGACTTAATAAGAACTGACACTAATAAGAACTCAGAAACCAGGCCTCAAGGGCATGAGTGTGAGAAGTAAGAAGTGGAAATAGGGAGTCAGACCAGTTGGAGTCTTTTTTCTCTTGTTCTAGAAGGTTCCTTGGGCCTGGACAGACTGAAAGGACAATGAACAGAGGTCCTATCTATCAAAGATGCTGTCCTGCCCTCCCCTGACCAGTATTAAAATAACAAAGACCTAAAGAATATGGAGATCTACTTAAAACCCATTGAAATACTCACCAAAACGCTTGGAAGAGAGGGTTGGGAGCAAAGTCAATGTTCCATGGTCTTGGAATGAATTCAAGGAAGAAAATGAAGAGCTTGGCTTTCTATAGGACCCAATTCCCAGGAAGTGGGGATTTGCTTTCTCAACTTATCTGACATCAGAGCCAACTGTCCCGTGTTCCAAAAGCTTGAATACTTCTCTCAACTTAGGTGGAGCTGTTTTGGCCTATTTGGAACTGACTGCATCTCTTTGTCAATCACATTTTGTCTTCCTTAGATTTTGCCAGTCAACCTTCCTATGAGCTCTTTGACAAAAAGTGCCTTGTTTTATTCTTCCTATTTTCATCACTTAACACAGTTCTCACTTGTGTTAGTTGAGGGGATGAGACTGATAAATCAATGAAAAACAAAACAAAACAACAAATGCCAATGAATTAATTTCCCCAGGACAGATCTTTTTTCTGTGCTATCTAAAAAGACAGAAAGTGCAACAGGATCGCTTACATTTACGTATTATCATGGTAAATGAGGGAAAGACAAAGTCTAGAAAATACTCCTGGGCAAGGCAAGATTTGGGGCCTGGAGAGTTTCCAAAACTTGATCCACAACTCCGTGCTCTGTTTGGTGGTCTGGAGATTAAGATCTTGAGGTTGGCAGAGGCTGGTGAGCAGACATAACAAGGATGAGATTTTCTTCTCCACTTGGAATTGCATATAAAATCTCATCTTAGAAAATGAGTGGCTGTGGAGCCATGAGGAGTAAACAACCCTACTTCCTGGGACCCTACTATTTTCCTATATAAAATATAAGATGCCTTTCTTCCTGCACTATCTTATATGTGTGTGCAAAAAATACACACATACATACACATATATATTTGAATATGAACTTCCAATTATAAAATAAGTCACAGGGATGTGATATAAGATAGTATGGCCATAATTAATAAATCTGCATATCAGAGTTGAAGTTGCTTAGAGAATAAATATTAAAGGTTACATGCAAAATAAAACAATGTATCATGACTGATGAGAACTTGACTTATTGGTGGTCACTTCACAATATGCACAAATATCAAATCATTATGTTGCGTGCCAGAAGTAAATATCATGTTTTATGTTAGTTAGACCTCAATGAAAAGTAACCTTAAAAAATTGGCTGCTATTACTGCTTAAGATAATACTCTTAATAAAGTCATACTTTTAGTGCCCAAAGATAAAAAATGAGCATATGTATACATACATACAGTTTATAACAGTTCTTTTAAAAATTTTAAATCACTTAAACACCATGGTTATAAAGTTGTTCATAATACAGTCACAAAGTTGTCCATTATTAAATTTCAGTCATACAATGTCCAACTCCTTCACCAGTGCTCATTTCCTACCACCAATGTCCCCAGTTTCCCTTAGGTTTCCCCTTGTTACTTCTGGGGTAGACATTCTCTCTCTTTCTTCTCTCTTTCTCTCTCTCTTACTCTCTCTGAATTTTCTCACTACAGATTAGTGGTCTCGCAGCATCCAAGGACACTGCCTTGTGTGCTGGTTTTTCAGGACAAAGTAACAAAGGTCTTGGCGAGGACAGAAAGAAGTTTTGTGGAATGATACTGGATACTCTCAATCTTCTCGTGTTCTTTGCTTTCCCAAACTAGACCTTTTTTTTTTTTAAATCTGATTTTACATTTGAATATTTGGGAGTCAGGGAATAACATTTATTTAGGGTAGAAGAACAGTGTTCTTATTCTTCTAAGATTTGAATGTATTTTTTGAGAGGGGTGGAAGGACACAAGGAAGCCTTAAAGGAAAAGGCCACCCTCCAGAATAACCCATCAGGATTTCTTATTTTGTGGCCTTTCCTATATTAGATATCAGTAAGGTCCCCTCCCTGTCATCTTCTCATTACCTCAGTCATTATGTGGATCAATTGTTAATGACCCACATATTTTAGATCACTCTGTCTTCACCTTTACTTTGGAGACTTACAAAAGGGGCCTGAATTTGAATTTTTAGGGGTTCACCTTTTCATTGATGGGGTGTAAAATGTTCCATTTCAAAGATTGTTTGACCCATGAAGCTCAATCCTACATATTTGTTCGGTGAATTATTTGACAATTTTTGGCCTGGCTTCCAAGAGGGAAGTCTGATTTTTTTCTATTCTTTTTTATTTTTTATTTTTTGGTCCCCCAATTCACAATACAGACCAGGGAAAGGGTCTGTGTTGAGGTGTATATGGGGTGCATTAACTGTACCTCTTCTTTCTATACAGTCAGTGTAAAGAACACAGCCTGTGGTAAAAATTGGGAGGCCTTTTTTTCTATTCTTAATCTGTCTGAGTCATTGTTCTTCCCAAGCCATCCATAATTGAGGAGATAATTGTGGCGAGATTAGATGCTGGCTCTCAAAGAAACTTCTAGGTCATAATTCATAATTAAGATAGTTTATAATCAATAGCTGGTTCAATGTTCATTACCAATAGATTATATATGAATATCTTTAATTAATTAACTTATTTACTGAGTTGAGAATAATGGGCACTGCTATCAAAGCATCTAAAATGGAGTTCAGACACTTTCTATTTCCCTACTAAATCTATAAATTTCCTCTTCTCACCTGCCTGATTTAACATTGTTTTAGATATATTTCAGCTTCTAGAGCAACTGAAGACCCTAAATTTTCTAAATGAGCAAAACTATGAAATCTAGTGGTCTTAGTGTCTTGTTTGCAAGGTCCACACAGCTGCATAAGGTTTGAGAGGATCCATGACCTCACTATTATCCCCAACCCACAATCTAATTTTGTCAGTCCCCTATATCGTCATGGCTATTAGTTTTTCCTTTTAATACCATAGAGGTCCAGCATGGAAAGAACCAAAAATCTGGTGTAATCCGCAGAGACTGGCACACATCACAAAGAATGAGAACAATAGTGCTGGCTGCGATGTGGAGAAAAAGGAACTCTTATTCACTGCTGGTGGAAATGCCGTCTAGTCCAGCCTTTATGGGAAACAATATGGAGATTCCTCAAAAAACTGAAAGTTGATCTCCCATATGATCCAGCTATATCATTCCTAGGGATATACCCTAGGCATACAAAAATACAATTCAAAAATCCCTTCCTCACATCTATATTCATTCATTGCAACACTATTTACAATAGACAGAGTCTGGAAACAACAAAGATGCCCTTTAACAGATGAACAGCTAAAAAAAACTGTGATACATATACACAATGAATATTATGCTGCCATCAGGAAAGATAAAGTCATGAAATTTTTCTATATGTGGATGTACATGGAACTATTATGCTGAGTGAAATAAGTCAGAGGGAGAGAGATAGACACAGAATAGTCTCACTCATCTATGGTTTGTTTTTGTTTTTGTTTTGGGTCACACCCGGCAGCACTTAGGGGTTACTCTTGGCTCTCTGCTCAGAAATCACTCCTGGCAGGCAATGGGGACCATATGGGATGCCGGGATTCGAGCTACCATTCATCTTGGGTCAGCCGCTTGCAAGGCAAATGCCCCATCATTGTGCTATTTCTCCAGCCCCTCATCTATGGGCTTTAAGAAAAATTAAGAATATTAGTGTAATAGTGTCCAGAGACAATAGAGATGAGGGCCGGAAGGACCAACTCACAATATGAAGCTCACCACAAAGAGTAGTGAGAGCAGTTAGGGAAATAACTACACTAACAACTATCATGACTAAATGAGTCAGAGAAATAAAATGCCTGTCTCAAATACAGGCAGGGTTGGGAAGAAGGTTGGGGGGCACATTGGTGGTGGGAATGTTGCACTGGTGAAGGGGGCTATTCTATTTATGACTGAAACCCAACTACAATGTTTGTAATTATGGTGCTTAAATAAAGATTTTATATTTAAACAACAATGAAAAAATAAAGAATGCAAATGTTAAAAATTGATTTAAAAAAAAATGGGCCTGGAGAGATAGCACAGCGGTGTTTGCCTTGCAAGCAGCCGATCCAGGACCTAAGGTGGTTGGTTCAAATCCCAGAGTCCCATATGGTCCCCTGTGCCTGCCAGGAGCTATTTCTGAGCAGACAGCCAGGAGTAACCCCTGAGCACCACTGAGTGTGGCCCAAAAACCAAAAAAAAAAAAAAAAGATAAAAATGATAATAAATGATTCACCTCTATTTTCAAATTCTTTTCTCCCATCTTTATTGCACTGGGTTTGTTGGCCAAAATAAGAATTCAAAATACAACCAGATTCTGAATTTGCTATAGAAAAGATCATGTGGACCCCACAAGACTCAAAATCAGCTCCAGTATAATTTGTGGTCTTATCTTACCCAGAAACTTACCATCTAATAAGAACACAGAGGAAATGAGGAGAGTTATTCTGGGGTCTAAAAGCTGAAGCATGTGCTGAGGAGATGGGCAACAGCAGGAATGACTGAATACCAAAGCGTTGTGGCAATCTGAAATTCAAGTCAGACCTTCAAAGATAGTTTTTCTTCCCAGAGACTGCTATAACCAAACACAGTACATGAACTCTCTCTCCTAGTGAGACATCTTTCTTTATATCTTCTAGCTCCTGGAAACTACCCATTGATCATTCCTTGTGACATTAATCTACTTCTACTCCCATTTTCACATGGGCCTCTGCTTTGAAGGATGTGTCTTGTTGCCTTATCATATGTTCTCTGCATCTCTCCTCTTTTCGAGACACAAGTCATTGAAATAGAACCCATCCAGACCTAGTATAATCTCACCTTAACTGGATTACAACCTACGTCCAAATAAAGTTGTATCTACAGGGACCCAAAGTTAGGGCCTGAGTGTGTCTTGTGTTGGGGGTGTTATCTAGATTAGGTTGCAGGACTGGAATTGAGGGGGACTGTGAATCCATGAGCTTTGGAAATAATGCTTCCAGGAGTCAGAGTGAAGTAAACAGGCACAGCAGGGGATGATGCCCGCCAAGGAAATGGGCTACAACCTCCTAATTAGGATATTCACCTCTGTCCCAAAGAACTCCCTGGGATGAGGATAGGGGAGGTGGGGGGCAGCCTCCATGCACTGCAGCTGGGATCTAAAAACATGGTGTAGGGGTGGGTGGGGTTTGAATGAGATTTATCCCATTTTAATCCTCGCTCTTTGAATATTGCCATCATCCCATTTCATCCTTGGATCCATTAAAGCCATTCCATACCTAGTCCCACTAACATCTCCCTCCTGTTCTTTCCCTAGTTGGTCCCATTCTCATTTTTTCCCTACCTGATCCCTTCTTTTCCATGGCCTCAACTATGAACCCATCATTGCATTCCATCTCTGCTTCGACTCAATCCACCACTGGTACCTACTCTCACACTACTCCTATTATTTTCATGACTTCACTCAACTCAAGCATCCCATTCCTTCTCTTGTTATGATTCCACACTCAACCCTATTCAACCTATCCATACATAGTCTCTCTTACAACTTCACCTCTTTCAACCACTGTTGACTCTCCCACCTTCTTGCCACTTGCATTGTTTCTTATATCCAAGCACAAAATCTGTAAGAGAAGAATTAGTGGTTTGAGTGGCTGCATCAGTTGAGCCTGTGGTGATGGCTGACTCGCACACACATTTTCCATTATGTTCCACTTTCTCCTTGGCTAGAAGTTTTGATAATCTCAAGTGCTTATGGAAGGGCAGACGGAACTGAGCCTATTTAGCCACCCCTTGTTAGACATTGCCCAATGTAGTGGGGGCCTGGAATGGGAGAACTCAATGATGCCGTTGATGTTTGCCCAATTCCATGCCTCTATTTGGGAGCAGTGGTCTTGTCTCCTCTTGATGATCATTGCTGCTATGGGCTGACTCCTTCTGTTCTTTCTTTTTATTTTGGTTTTTGGGTCACACTCGGCAGTGCTCAGGGGTTACTCCGGGCTCTACACTCAGAAATCGCTCCTGGAAGGCTCAGGAGACCATATGGGATGCCGGAATTCGAACCACCATCCTTCTGCATGCAAGGCAAACACCCTACCTTCATGCTATCTCTCCTGCCCCACCTTCTGTTCCTTGTGATCACTGTCACTCATAACCCAAAGAAATCTGATGACAACCTTAACTTTGGGTCCAGTAGAATTCTTAGTGTACTCTCTGATGGAAGGATTTCAATGGGGATCCAGGATTTTCTAGTCCCATGTAACCTAAATTTGGGGAACAGAATCTCCAAGGAAGTCTCCAATGTGACTCTTTGTCTTTGTTTTGGAAATATACATTATTCTTATGGGGGCACAGCACTATATGATGGAAATTGTTCTAAAGCTTGTACATCACTACATACTACATATTACATACTACCATGTACACACACATACTAAAGAATAAAACTCCACTTCATTTTTAAGCAGAAGCTTTAGTGAGGCTGGCTTCTTCAAGAGGTCATTCTGATGCTAGTAATCTCTGATTCCACATATGATGGGTCAAATAACTGAAAAGGAAAGAAAAGAAAAAATGTAAAACAAATCCTTTAGTCCTTCAAGTCCTTCTGATCCCTCTGAAATCAAATTTATTCCTAATAACTTGTCTGGTTTAGGGGCAGGATAATAGTACAGCAGATATGATGTTTGTCTTGCATATGGCCAGCCCAGGTTTGACCCCTGGCATCCAATATGGTCACCCAAGCATCAGCAGACATAATTCCTGAGTGCAATGCCAGGAGTAACCCCGAACATCATCAACTATGCCTCCCCCCAAACAAAACAAAACAAAACAAAACTTGCCTGGATTAGAGGAGGAGTATCGACATACATTTAAAGGCAATTGGGTTTAAGACAATCTTGAAAAAGTACTGATAATGATTGTCATGGAGATGATTTTAAAGATCTGTTGGTGTATTACCCAATTAATGATTCAAGCAGAATCCTGTTTCACAGGTGAAAGGTTTTGCTGTAAGCTTTATACAAACCAAAGGATTTCATGGTGAAGGATGAGGGCAAGACCATTAACAACGAAAAAGGAATCTAGTTTAGCTAACCCCATTTTCTGGGGAAGCAGAAAGCATCTTTTCAAAAGAAAATGTCTCTAAGTTGAACCGAGCATTCCAGGTCGGTTGGTCTAAAATATGGATGGGGAGAATTACTAAGTCTAGGTAAGCCCAGTATGAACAGATTCATTTGACACCAGCAGTTTCTTCAATTTCATTTTACATTTGTGTGTCTTTATTTATATATCCCCAATTTATATACATTTCCCATAGATTCCTAATTTAGATACATTTTACATTTATCACACTGCTCAGGGCTTACTTTATGCTCTGTGCTCAAGGATCACTGTGCTCTGGGATCAAACCAGGCTTGGTTGTTCAGGGAAAGCACTGTCACCTCTATACTATCGCCAGGGGGGAATTTATTTTCCATTTCTGTTGAGGTTACACTCAGTCTGCTGGACCCCTAGGACACCCAGAGATTACATCTACATGATGAAAGTCACGAGGTTGAATATTATTTATAGCCTATTGGGGCCCTGCTCATGTTAGCCAGAAATATTTGGTGCAATAACTTAAAAGCAGCTAGACATTCTGGGCCCAGGCTCTGAACCTGGCCATGCTTATAACTTATCTAAGAATCACCATCAGAAGTAGTTGGCGTTGGGGATGGAATCCTCACAATCCAGATAGGTCCTCATGTAGCAACTACTGGATCCCAAAGAAAGGTTCTCCTATTTGCAGAGAATCATCCAGGGTAAGTTCTAAGAAATATTTTAATTTAATCTATTCCCTTTGCATTTATTAAACAGATGGACAAGAAAGCAAGGGGATTTGTTCAAAGTTCAATAGCTGGAGTGAGCCAGAGTTTTGGGTAAAAATCAAACATCGTGCCATGATTTCTATTACTTTCTCCTTGGACTATTTGGAAATACAAGACAATTTAATAAATGCCATTAGAAGCACTGGCTATCCCCTTGTGATGTGCCTTTTAGATTTACTTCTACACAAAATAAACTACAGAATAATTGCTTAGGGGGCAGAGTAATAGCACAGTAAGCGACTGACCAGGAATCAATCCCAACATCCCATATGATCCCCAAGTCTGCCAGGAGAGATTTCTGAGTGAGGAGCCAGCGTTAACCCCTGAGCACCACTGGGCGTGGCCCTAAAACAAACAAACAAACAAACAAAAAACCCAATTTCTTTTTTTATATATATTTTACTTACACACCTTGATTACATACATGATTGTGTTTGGGTTTCAGTCATGTAAAGAACACCACCCATCACCAGTGCAACGTTCCCATCACCAATGTCCCAAATCTCCCTCCTCCCCACCCAACCCCCGCCTGTACTCTAGACAGGCTTTCTAATTCTCTCATATATTCTCATTATTAGGATAGTTCAAAATGTAGTTATTTCTCTAACTAAACTCATCCCTGTTTGTGGTGAGCTTCATGAGGTGAGCTGTAACTTCCAGCCCTTCTCTCTTTTGTGTCTGAAAATTATTATTGCAAGAATGTCTTTCATTTTTCTTAAAACCCATAGATGAGTGAGACCATTTTGTGTTTTTCTCTATATATATCTGAGTTATTTCACTCAGCATAATAGACTTCATGTACATCCATGTATAGGTAAATTTCATGACTTCATCTCTCCTGACAGCTGCATAATATTCCATTGTGTATATGTACCACAGTTTTTTTAGCCATTCGTCTGTTGAAGGGCATCTTGGTTGTTTCCAGAGTCTTGCTATGGTAAATAGTGCTGCAATGAATATAGGTATAATGAAGGGATTTCTGTATTGTATTTTTGTGTTCCTAGGAGTGGTATAGCTGGATCGTATGGGAGCTCGATTTCCAGTTTTTAGAGGAATCTCCATATCGCTTTCCATAAAGGTTGAACTAGACGGCATTCCCACCAGCAGTGGATAAGAGTTCCTTTCTCTCTGCATCCCCGCCAACACTGCTTGTTCTCATTCTTTGTGATGTGCGCCAATCTCTGTGGTGTAAGGTGGTACCTCATAGTTGTTTTGATTTGCATCTCCCTGATGATTAGTGATGTGGAGCATTTTTTCATGTGTCTTTTGGCCATGTGTATTTCTTCTTTGTCAAAGTGTCTGTCCATTTCTTCTCCCCATTTTGTGATGAGATTAAATGTTTTTTCTTGTAAAGTTCTGTCAGTGTCTTGTATATTTTGGAGATTAGCCCCTTATCTGATGGGTATTGGCTGAATAGTTTCTCCCACTCAGTGGGTGGCTCTTGTATCCTGGGCGCTATTTCCTTTGAGGTGCAGAAGCTTCTCAGTTTAATATATTCCCATCTGTTAAACTCTGCTTTCACTTGCTTGGAGAGTGCAGTTCCTTCTTGAAGATGCCTGTAGTCTCAATGTCTTGGAGTGTTTTGCCTACGTATTGCTCTATATATTTTATAGTTTCAGGTCTGATATCGAGGTCTTTCATCCATTTGGATTTAACCTTCGTACATGATGTTAACTGGGGGGTCTAAGTTCAATTTTTTGCAAGTGGCTAGCCAGTTGTGCCAACACCACTTGTTGAAGAGGCTTTCTTTGGTCCATTTAGGATTTCTTGCTCCTTTATCAAAAATTAGGTGATTGTATGTGTGGGGAACATTCTCTGAGTATTGAAGCCTATTCCACTGATCTGAGGCCTGTCTTTATTCCAATACCATGTTGTTTCTGATAACTATTACTTTGTAGTAAAGTTTAAAGTTGGGAAAAGAAATTCCTCCCATATTTTTTTCCCCAATGATTGCTTTAGTTATTGTAGGGTGTTTATTGTTCTAAATGAATTTCAAAAGTGCCTGATCCACTTCTTTGAAGAATGTCTTGGGTATCTTTAGAGGGATTACATTAAATCTGTACAATGCTTTGGGGGGAGTATTGCCATTTTAATTATGTTAATCCTGCCAATCCATGAGCAGGGTATGCACTTTCATTTCCGCATGCACTCTTTTATTTCTTGGAGCAGAGTTTTATAGTTTTCTTTGTATAGGTCCTTCACATTTTTAGTCAAGTTGATTCCAAGATATTTGAGTTTGTGTGGCACTGTTGTGAATGGGGTTTCTTAATGTCCATTTCTTCCTTATTACTATTGGTGTATAGAAAGGCCATTGATTTTTGTGTGTTAACTTTGTAGCCTGCCACCTTGCTATATGAGTCTATTGTTTCTAGAAGCTTTTTGGTAGAGTCTTTAAGGTTTTCTAAGTAGAGTATCATGTCATCTGCAAACAGTGAGAGCTTGACTTCTTTCTTTCCTATCTGGATTCCCTTGATATCTTTTTCTTGCCTAATCACTATAGCAAGTACTTCCAGTGCTATGTTGAATAGGAGTGGTGAGAGAGGACAGCCTTGTCTTGTGCCAGAATTTAGAGGGAAGGCTTTTAGTTTTTCTCCATTGAAGATAATATTTGCCACTGGCTTGTAGTAGATGGCCTTAACTATATTGAGAAAGGTTTCTTTCATTCCCATCTTTTTTGTTTTGTTTTGTTTTGTTTTTTTTTGGGTCACACCCAGCAGCTCTCAGGAGTTACTGCTGGCTCTACACTCAAAAATTGCTCCTGGCAGGCTTAGGGGACCATATGGGATGCTGGGATTCAAACCACCGTCCTTCTGCATGAAAGGCAAAATGCCTTACCTCCATGCTAACTCTCTGGCCCCCTTTCATTACCATCTTGCTGAGAGTTTTGATCAAGAATGGGTGTTGGACCTTATCAAATGCTTTCTCTGCATCTATTGATATAATCATGTGATTTTTATTTTTCTTGTTGTTGATGTTGTGTATTATGTTGATAGATTTATGGATGTTAAACCATCCTTGCATTCCTGGGATGAAACCTACTTGATCGTAGTGGATGATCATCTTAATGAGGCATTGCATCCTATTTGCCAGGATTTTGTTGAGGATCTTTGCATCTGTGTTCATCAGCGATATTGGTCTATAATTTTCTTTTTTTCATAGCTTCTCTGTCTGTTTTAGGTATCAAGGGGATGTTGACTTCATAAAAAGCTATTTGGAAGTGTTTTTTTCGATTTCATAAAAGAATCTTGCCAGGGTTGGTAGTAGTTCCTCTTTAAAGGTTTGAAAGAATTCATTAGTGAATCCATCTGGGCCTGGGCTTTTGTCTTTGGGCAGACATTTGATTACTGTCTTAATTTCCTCAATAGTGATGGAGGTGTTTAGATGTGCTACATCCTCTTCATTCAACTGTGGAAGATTATAAGAGTCCAAGAATTTATCCATTTCTTCCAGGTTCTCATTTTTAGTGGCATAGAGTTTCTCAAAGTAGTTTCTGATTACCCTTTGAATCTCTGCCATATCAGTAGTAAACTCTCCTTTTTCATTCCTAATACGAGTTACCAAGTTTCTCTCTCTCTTTCTTTGTTAGTTTTGCCAGTGGTCTATCAATCTTGTTTATTTTTTCAAAGAACTTCTGCTTTCGTTGATCTTTTGGATTGTTTTTTGGGTTTCCACTTCATTGATTTCTGCTCTCAGCTTTGTTATTTCCTTCTGTCTCCCTATTTTTGGTTCCTTTTGTTGAGTACTTTCTAATTCTATGAGCTGCATCATTAAGTTATTCAGGTATGCTCCTTCTTCTTTCCTGATGTGTGCTTGCAAAGCTATAAATTTTCCTCTAAGTACCGCTTTTGCTGTGTCCCATAGGTTTTGATAGTTTGTGTCTCTATTGTCATTTGTTTCCAGGAAGGTTTTGATTTCCTCTTTGATTTCATCTTGGACCCACTGGTTATTCAGTATTAGGCTGTTTAACTTTCAGGTATTAAAGTTTTTCTTCTGTGTCCCTTTGTAGTTCGCATATAATTTCAGGGCCTTGTGGTCAGCGAAGGTAGCCTGCAAAATTTCTATCCTCTTGATATTATGGTGGTATGTTTTATGTGCTAGCATATAGTCTATCCTGGAGAATGACCCATGTACATTAGAGAAGAATGTGTATCCAGGTTTTTTGGGGTGGAGTGTCCTATATATATCTACTAGGCCTCTTCCATTTCTCTTTTCAGTTCTAGTATATTCTTGTTGGGTTTCAGTCTGGTTGACCTATCAAGTGTTGACAATGCCATGTTGAGGTCTCCCACAATTATTGTGTTGTTATTGATATTATTTTTCAGATTTGTCAACAATTGTATTAAATATTTTTCTGGCCCCTAATTTGGTGCGTATATGTTTAGGAGAGTGATATCTTCCTGCTATATGTATCCCTTGATGAATACAAAATATTCATCTTTGTCCCTTATAACTGTCCTGAGTATAAAGTTTGCATCATCTGATAGTAGTATGACCACTCCAGCTTTTTTATGGGTGTTGTTTATTTGGATGATTTTTCTCCAGCCTTTTATTTTGAGTCTATGTTTGTTCTGACTATTCAGATGTGTTTCTTGTAGGCAGCAGAAAGTTGGATTGAGTTTTTTTGATCCATTTAGCCACTCTGTTTCTCTTACCTGGTGCATTTAGTCCATTGACATTGAGAGAAAGAATTGTCCTGGGATTTATTGCCATCTTTCTATCAAAGTTTGGTGTGTCTGTTGGTCAGTCTTGTCTTAAATTAGGTCTTTCAGGTTTTTTTTAAGACGTATTTAGTCTATAAAGTTTCTGAGCTGTTGTTTGTCTGTGAAGCCATGTATTCTTTCTTCAAACCTGAAAGTGAGTTTTGCTGGGTACAGTATTCTAGGCGAAGCATTTATTTCATTGAGTTTTGTCACTATGTCCCACCACTGCCTTCTGGCCTTGAGTGTTTCTGGTGGCAGGTCTGCTGTAAATCTCAAGGATGTTCCTTGAATGTAATTTCTCTTTTTGATCTTGCTGCTTTCAGAATTCTCTCTTTATCTGTGGGATTTGTCATTGTGACTAGAATGTGTCTTGGGGTGTTTTTTCTGGGGTCTCTTTTAGTTGGTACTCTTCTGGCATGCAGGATTTGATCACATGTATTCTGTAGCTCTGGTAGTTTTTCTTTAATGATGTCTTGACTGTTGATTCTTCTTGGAGATTTTCTTCCTGGGTCTCTGGGACTCCAATGATTCTTAAGTTGTTTCTGTTGAGCTTATCATAGACTTCTATTTTCAACTGTTCACATTCTTTGAGTAATTTTTCCGTTGTTTGATCATTTGCTTTAAGGGTTTTTCCAATCTCTTCTGCTGTATGGAGTTGTTATTGGTCTCATCTTCCAGTGTACCAATTCTATCCTCAGCTGCTGTTAACCTGTGGGAAAGCTCAACCATGTTTTTCTTCAATTCATCTACTGAGTTTTTCAGACTTGTTATTTGACCTGAAATTTCAGTTTGGAAATTGTTATTTGACCTGAAATTTCAGTTTGGAAATTGATTTCTATCTTCATATTCCCTTGATTCTTATTAGTGTTCTTTTCTATACTTTCTTTGAGTTCTGTGAACATCTTCCATATTGCGACTCTAAGCTCCTTATCTGAAAGACTGACTAGTTGATTGGCCATGTTCAGGTTATCAGAGTTGCCGTCTTCATTCTCTATGTCTGGCGCTGTCCTGCATTGTTTCCCCATTGTCACACTTGTATTGTGGGTTTTTCTACGTGTTGCAGTTGTATTCATTGGCTAAATGATGTGTGTGGCCGCATAGCGAAGTGGAGCCGCAGCGCTCCTCTGGTTCCTCCCTTTCTGGGCGGAAAAACTCACCTCCAGGGAAGGCTAGCCGTCTGCAGATGAAGCCACACACACAGGAAATCAGGCCCACAGATGCCGCACAGAAGACAGACAGTCCAGAGAGATGAGCCAGGCTTCAGCGTTCCATCAGAGTTCAACCAGCTCCTCCCAATTTCCTTTTTCTTAAAAAATAATATCTTTATTTAAGCACCATGATTACAAACATGTTTGTAGTTGGGTTTCAGTTATAAAAAAAAGAGCATTCCCCTTCACCAGCAACCTTCTCATCACCAATGCTCCTCATTTCCCTCCTTCCCCACCTTGAGTACCTTTGTATGTAAGTGACTTTCATCATCTTTTTGCTTTTAATATTCTTTCTCTATCTCCAGATGTTGTCATTTTGAGTTAAATGTTATCTTGAAGTTTTCCTATTTAATATGTTTTTTGGGACCCTTGGGCCTCTTGGATCTCACTGAGTATATTCCTCAACTTTAGGAAATTTTGATTTATTATTTTTACTGTTTCTTCATTGAAATTGTTTTCCTCTTCTTCATGAACTCTTTTAAAAAATTTTTTTTTTATTGAAGCCATTGTGAATTACAAGTTTTCACAGTTGTATTTCAGGTGTTCAGTGCAGTTAATTAGGGCCATTCCCACTACCAGTGTTGACCTCCCTTCATCATAGTTCTCTGCATGCATGCCAAACTCCCACCCCTAGATCCCTGGACTACTAGTTACTAGTGTAAAAGGTCCATTTTGTGTTTAGCTTGTTATAGATTGGGCCTCTTGATTCTGTTGTTATTGGCTTTTGCTTGGGTATTTAGATCTGACCTTTTTTTTTCCACTCAATGTTCCTGAGTCCACTTGGGCCCTATCCACTTTTTTT
>NC_064852.1:154756180-154843680 GCF_024139225.1 Suncus etruscus | reverse complement strand
CCTCTTCTTCCTGGCTTGCTGTACCCTGCACTTTCAGAAGTCTTTCATCAACATTAATGCAAACACAGTTTGTTTTCCCAGCTGGAGGAGCCTTTCTGTGTGTAGCCCATCTCCCAGCTAATGAAGCTCTTTTGCCCTTCAGAACCGGGGCCATGAATCAAAGAGCTCATCACCTGTAAACTGGAAAGTGACCGAGGGAGCGTTGGGAGGCTGTGGCCCATCCATCTTTTTGGAACTGCCAGATTGAATTACACTTTCCAGTCCACTGTTGGTGGTCATCATCTCCCCTTCCAGCCTGCAGATTAGAGACCAAACAGGGAGGCCCTCCCGGCAGTATTTTCTGCTGAGAAACAGCTCTACATACAGCCTAATCCTCTCTCACTTGGTGCACAGCCCAATCCCTGACAGGCCAGCCAATGGTTGGAGTTATTTACTGCAAAAAAGCCATCTCCTGTTCATTCCTACAAATGGTTTTACAATCAATCTGGGAAATCACTTTTTTTTTAAATTTTTTAAAATTCATTTCTTTATAGGATTAAGACCCATTTCTTGTCCCCCTAGACCTCACACATAATTCTTGGTTTTTAGTATTTCTGTGGCACTTGAATCTCTATTATCAAAACCTCCATGGAACGTTCACAAGTTCATCCTTTTCTCCAGGGGAGAGATTGCTTTGATTTTAAACATTGCTTAAAAGTAAAGCAGAGAATGCTTTGGTTTCAGTTAGGAACCGCAAGAATATACCTTCAATGGTTCTCTCTCTCTCTTTGAGGTTATCTGATATGCGCTAGTGTTAATATGTATGCCTTGACCACATAGAGTTCCTGGATCACTGACATCAATGTGCCCCCAAGTCCCCCACCATTCACCCTAGATTCTTTCTAGCCCACCCTACCCTGCACTGACTTTCCTCTCTCTTATACCCTCAGTTTTATTCTCTTGTCAGAGACCACGACTTGTTTTCATTGGCCATGGTCCATTCTTTTGCTTTGTTTCTTATGTACCATTTGTGGGTGAGATTGCCCAGCATTTGTCCTTCTACTTATGACTTATTTCTCTTGATTATGGTCCTGTGTAGCTCCATCCAGGTTGGAGCAAAAGGAGAGGATTTTTATTCTTTCTTTAGACTGATTTATTTTAGGTAAGGTAGACATGGTGAATAATTGTAGTATTTCCTAACAGACATGTTTGATGGAATGAAAATATTTTCTAGATGAGCTATCTCTAAGCTGGTGGGATACTGGATTTCCTCAAAACTCTTCCCATGTAGTTAGATTTTTATATTGTTATCATTATACTGCTTATTTGTAAATTATTTTTTTACCTGAAGAAACCCAGTACTCACAAGAGGAAGAAGACATGGTCATTGAGCATTGAGTTCAGTTCAGATTGGCTACATGCAAAATTATTAATGCACAATTTGCTACTAAGAGATTTTTAAGATTCCTAAAAGTGGGTCTACAATGAAATTTGGAATCCCCTTTCATCCATGGAGAACTTGCTAGCTTGAGGGTTTTTACTTCTATATTAGTTTTTAAGGCTTTTTATTGTGAAAAGATGTTGAATCTAGCCAAAAGCATTCTTTGCATCAATTGGTATGATCATATGGTATTTATCTTTCCTTGTGTTGACATGGTATATTATGCTCATTGATTTACATATATTGGCCCATATTTGCATCCCTGAAATGAATCCCAGTGGATCATGATGTATGATCTGTTTGATACGTTGTTGGACTGTGTTTGCTAGTATTTTGTTGGGGAACTTTGTGTCAATGATCATTGTGAACATTAATCTATAATTTTCTTCTTTAGTAATTTATCTGCTTGTCATTTAAGGCATTTCAGTTGTCATTTCTTTCCATTCTTTCCTTCATCTCTGATCCAATTTATATGGAGTTTCTTTCTTACTTCTTAATGAGTTCAGCTAAAGATCTGTTGACCCTGTTTATTCTTTAAAAAACACAGTTCTTGAATTTACTTACCCCTTGTATTGTTTTTATTGATTTATGTTCTGATATTGATTATTTACTGTCTTCTATTTTACTTAGGAATTCATTTACAGTTGTTGATTTTTAGTTTCTCAAGCTGTATTAGATTGTAAATTTTTAGCAATTTTTCTTCTTTCCTAATGTAAGCCTACATTACTATGAACTCCCCTCCTTTGTACTGTTTTTATTCTGTTCTGTATGTCTTGAAAGTTTATGTCTTCACTCTTGTTTGCTTCAAGGAATCTTTCGATTTCTTCTTTGATTTCTTCCTTGACCCAATAGTTTTTTAACAGTATGTTTTTTCAGTTTACAAACGTTGGAGCTCTTCCCAACTTCCTTTTCATCTACCTTCATGACTTTGTATTCTGAGAGGATACTTGATGTGGTTTATATTTTCATGAATAATTAGTTGTGCCCCAGAAATAGTCTATTCTTGAGAATGTTATATATGTCCCAGAGAAAAACATTTATTTAGCTTTTTGGAGTAGGGGGTACTGTACATGCTTCTTAATTCCAGTTCTTGTACTTCCTCATTTAGAGTTATTATTTTGTGTGTGTGTGTGTGTGTGTGTGTGTGTGTGTGTGTGGTTTTTGGGTCACACCCGGCAGTGCTCAGGGGTTATTCCTGGCTCCAGGCTCAGAAATTGCTCCTGGCAGGCACGGGGGACCATATGGGGCGCCGGGATTTGAACCAATGACCTCCTGCATGAAAGGCAAATGCCTTACCTCCATGCTATCTCTCCGGCCCTGAGTTATTATTTTCTTAATACTGCTAGTTGTATGTCCAATGTTGCTTTGTAAGATTTTGGCTCTTCATTGGGAATACATATCTTGATAAGAATTATGTCCTCTTGATCAATTGATTCCTTAACAAGTATGTAATGCCTCTCTTCATCTATTACTAATTTTTTTCATTTGAATTCTACTTAGTCTGAGATAATTATAGGCATCCCTGCTTGCGTTGGTCTACAGTTAGCCTGTATGGCTGTTTTCCAACCTTTCACTCTGAGAGTCTATGTTTACTGTGAGAGTTCAAGTGTGTCTCTCATATATCTCAGAAGGTTGAATTCTGTTTCCTGACCCACCCATTGATTCCTTTTTGTTTGTTTCAATTCATTGACATTTGGAGATAATATGAAAGAATATATTGTCAATTTTCCTTTTACATTTGAATTTATTTTTAAGTAATACAATTTGATTGAATCCCTATGATCAGCACAATTACAGAGTTGTTCATGATTAAGTTTCAACCAAACACTGTTCCAACACTTATTCTTTCACCAGTGCACATTTCCTGTCACCAATGTCCCAAGTTTTCTTCCTCTCCCAACCTGCCTCTATGACAGTCATTTTTCTCTTCTCTCTCTCTTTCTCTTTCTTCCTTTCTTCCTTTTGGCAAACTTCCTACCATGGATGATCCTTCTGTTCTCATCTCTGAGTATTATTACCTTATTGTCTTTTTTTATATCCCACAGATGAGTACAATGATTTTATATATATATATATATATATATATATATATATCCCTCTCCCTCTGATTCATTTCACTCAGCATAATACTCTCCATATTCATGTATTTATAAATAAAATTTATGACTTCATTTTTCTAACAACTCCATAGTATTCTACTGTTGATTTAATATAAAAATATAATGTCTAAAGTCCTAGTGTTGGGTGAGGCCTTCCTCGGCACTACACCTCTAGGCCCTTCAACAGACAGGTCTGAAGATTCAGGATAAAGGCCAAGAAATAATCACATTCAGTCAGTTAAAGTTTCATTGGAGACAGACTGCTCAGTTTATTCTATGTTCCTACCCACCATGTGCATTTTCTCAGCTTATTCCAAGCAGCTTCTCCTAAACTGCTTCTCCTCTGGATCTCTGCTTCTGTTTCCCCACCCTCCCCCCAAGCCAAACTCTATTATTCTTCATTCAAGATAACACCCATCCTATCCCCTTCCCATCTCAGGTATGATCAGATCTAACCATCAATAGGAAGCTTAGGGAGGGTAGGACCATAGAATAAACTGAGCTGTCTTCAATGAAACTTTAACTGTCTGTTTGTAACTAATGGCCAAATGGCATTATTCTCAGGGTGACCACACCTACTTAGTGGCCAGAACAGGCCGGGCCACTTTATGCCTGCTGTGCTGGTATAAGATATATATTTCTCAAAAGCTTCTCTATTGGAAAGATAAATTGAAGGATTATCCTAAATTTAACTTTAGAATAATTCTTTTCTTCTTAAGCGATATAAATTGCTTCAAGTTCTGATATGCTCCCAAAACACCTTTAAAATGGCTCCATTCAGGACAGTAGGTCATTGGGAGACTCTGGGGGTGAATGTCACCAGCAGGGTATTGACCAAGTTTCTGTGAAGAGTTTTAAGGAACAAAGACTCACTCCTCCCCTCAAAGAGAGTGGTCTCACATAAATCTGAGTCATTCATTGAAGTCTTCTTTCTTTTTTCCACAAACCATTATTTTAAATTCAAATCATTTTTGAAGGAGAGTTTTCAGAAGCTATTTGATCTCTCCATCTATATTTACTGCAGAGAATTTATGGCAAACTGCAGAACACAATTAATGCACACTTCTTTCCCATTGCATCTAGTAGCTGGCTGGGACAACCTCATGCTTTTTGGCCAGTAGACAGAAGGGTAGAAAAGAAGCTCTGTTCTTAAGGAAAATGTTCGTGATAAGTGAGTTGGCGGTGTTTCAAATGACACAGGGAAGCTAGTTTATAGCACTACAAATGTGATCTAACCTAAATATCTCCACTGAAACATGGCAGTGAAACCTGGCCTTCCCTTTGAAATTAAATCAGCAGGAATAACAATAATGATAATAAGTGCATTAGCAGCTTAAGCTGCCATGAATCTACCAGATCCAAACAAGCAACTCAGCTGAAACGGAAAGGCTGTGAGGAAATCAAGAAAGAGAGTAAATCAAGAGGACACAACATTTTTCCTTTCCCCCATATTCACTCTTTTTCCTGTCATAGATGGCTTCTGGGATTTGACAGAGTGTAGGTGGCTCTTTTCTAAATTGAGTTCAAGATTTCTCAGTGGTGACACTTGTTGGGAGGCAGGTCAGAGGCTGAGTGATCTCACCCAAGAACCATTTGGCCAACTGAGTCTGCTCTGCCTCTTTCTAGGCAGCTTGTCTTAGAGGTGAGCTTAGTCAGACTTGAATGCTGAGGAGAGTGGGTGTGGAAGCACATACCACCTTATCTCAGGGGAATGTTTTCTACACATGTCTACAGGGATTCAACAAGTGACCTTTGGTGGGTCTTTCGCTGTCAACATTCTCCTCTGTCTGGATATGAATTTGGAAAAAAAGAATGCTCCTTTAAAGATAAGGATTATTATCTTCAGCCCTAGGAAAGAATGTCTATAGTTAGAGAAGAAGAGGGGGTGGGGATTTCCAGCTTGGAGGTGCTGTATTTTATCAGAAGACGTACCCGTACCGGCAGGTTTGCTTTGTGGCAACATCAATGTCAACACACCCAAGAATTCTGTCTTGCCAAGCTTCAAATGTATTAGAAGTAAAGGCTGCCACTAAACATTGCTGATGCAATCCACACAGTCCTGGGTATGAATGAGGGATCTGGGACCTCTAGCGCAAGATGAGCAGCTGTGTGTGAAGGCAAATAGTTTCCTGGCTGCCTCTGTAAGTTTTAAAGGGGCAGTGGAAATATTGACCCGAAGCTCTCCAATCTCTGCTCTGAGCTGGGACTCTCTCAAGAGGCCATGTGCCCAGTACTTTCTTACTCAAGGTGGCTGCCAATGTCTAAAAGACAAGTGAGAAAAGAGATGAGGGGATATTTCTGATAAAATAGCTTTTACTTTTTTACATTTTTTTGTTTGGGGGACATACCTGGACGTTTTCAGGCATTACTCATGTCTCTGCACTCAGGGGTTATTCTTGGCAGTGCTTGGAGGACCAAATGGGATGCCAGAGATTGAACCCAGGTCAGCCATGTGAAAGGCTCTATCCATTGTGTTATCGCTTCAGTCTCAGGTTTGACATTTTGTGAGAAGGAAAGGGAAGCCTGTGTTTCTTGTAAATCATCTCCATCTCCTCTCCCCCAACAAAAATCAAATGAAAGATGATGCAAACTAAAATAATAGTCTTTTTGAGCCTTTGATCATCTGGTAGGATACAAAAAAAGTCTTAGACAGTAGTTCTCTCCCCATTATCCCGAGCTGATCTCATGACAGAGGGTTCAAGTTACAGACCTCAGGAGTTCAGAGATCACACAGAAGAGTACTGATAGCTTCCAGTGTTATCAAGTAATGTATACCCCAATTTTTCACATTCCAAAAAGGAGGGGGTCTGGTGGATGACAGTGGAGGATTGAGGATGCCCAGAGGGTGGACCAAGAGTGATACCTTTAAATCCTTAAAGCACATTTAATTTTATTCTTTAGGTTTTTAGGTCACACCCGGCAGTACTCAGAGCTTACACCTGGCTCTGCATTCAGGAATTACTCTTCGTGGTGCTTGAAGGACCATATTGGAGGATGGGGATTGAAGTCGTGTTAGCCACATGCCAGGTAAGTGCCCTCCCTATTGTACTATCACTCTGGTCCAGACACATAATCTTGAAAACCAACCTTACCTCAGTTAAAAAAAATTAGAAATAAATGAAAAAGGAAAACAAAATATATGAGCATCCAGTTCTTCCAAGGAAGCAGCAGGATTGAGTCTTTAGGAGTGACTATGGAGGCCTTTCTTACTATTCTGGGTTCACCGGCAAGAAAACTAGTCTCTAGGGAGAAGGATTTGATTTTATCTACAAGAACGGACTTGGAGCACATGTGCTTCAATTCTGCAGTCTATGTGCATAGAGAGACAATTCATGTTCACAAAATTTCACAGAGCAGTATGTCTATATTAGCTCACATATGAAACACTAGGAAGAATATTGGACTACCTGATGGTGAAGCACCTATTTTAGTTTCTCTCTAGGTTACAGTATATCTTACACATACCCATGTACCTCATTCCATTGGTCACATCCACCAGTTCACCCCACATCTACTTAGAATCACTTCCAGAAAGCCAGAGGTTGTAATTGGTCGTGAGATTTTATGGACGTCAACAGATCCACTAGCCTTTTCTACCTGCTCTGTGCTAGCAGTCATGTGGGACCGTGTGGTGCCGGTGATTGAACTCAGAGCTTTGGATAGCCTAGACATATGCTAGACCCCATGAGCCTCCTTCCCAACCCACTGAATAAGACTCACACACAGGCTGGAGGATCAAATCCCTTCACTCAAAATTTAGTGGAAGGAAGGGAGGCAGAGGGAGGCAGGGTTACGGATATAGAGTGTGTGATGTACCATTGAGCTACTTATATGTGGAGCCAATGTCACCAAGTTAAATGCTACTCTCAACCCAAACCGCTTTTTCAGTCACACCCACCACAAACCCTAAAGAAGAAACATCCTACCAGAAGCTTCTACCAGAGAGCATGCCAGTCACTAGGATGGACTGGAGAGGGAGGCATCCAGACAGGACACAAACTGCTCATGGGGTCCATTCCCTACCACTGAGAGAATTCAATCTCTTGTTGACACCCCCAGCTTTCAACCTGGAGGCAGACTTGGAAATGAGATGCTGAGGTCAACGCTGTTGACCCTGCCTCTCTCCACTATTCTCCCTCCGTTCTCAGAACTTGGACAAAGCTGTAGGCAAGGTCCTCAGCTTGCTCAGCCAAGAATTGCCCAGCCAATTCTTGATGACAGTCACCTCAGGTCACCTTTGCAGTAGCCTTGAGGAAATATTCAATTTAAGCAAATGTCTCAGACATGGGTTTCCCTTTATCAATTCATGCTGACTGATCTTTAATGAATTAGAGAAAAATCCATTCCACATTGCTGGGGTGGAGATGGATCAATCTGATGCATAAATCTGTAAGAAGAACTAAATTCAAAACAGAGCCAGGAACTTGCACCCTCCGACCCCAGAGCAAGGATACGTTCAACTCACAGTTACGTCATTCCTTGCACCTCTTTCGATCAGAACCCCATGTTTTATTTCCCTGGTGCCAGTGGTCATAGTGGGGAGGGCTGAATGTGGAGTATCGGGAAGGCCTCGTCTCTCCTCCCTGTTCCACTCCGAGTTCTCACTGCATTTTGCAGGCAGGACTGGAGAGTCTTCGGTGTCCTTTGTTCCGCTGTTTATTTGTGTTTATTAAGTGGAAGAATAACTCATTCATCCCTCACTCCGCCAGTGATTGGAAAAAGAAATTCAGAACTTGTTGGCAGTCTGTTCCTTTTAAAACTGTCCCCTTCATCCCAATTTTGCTCTCCTGAGATATGGCCAGTGGTGGAAATTAAATTATAATTAGGGGCAGGGACTTTGAAATAACGACCCCGAGATTGACCCCTGTTGTCTGTACTTTTAAGTGTCTCCTGCCAGTCCTCCCTGAGGTTGGGTTCTGGGCTTTTTGGAAAACCTGCTTGCACCCTTGCCACCTGACACTTGGCCATCACACAATCAATGCATCAGCTCCAGGGCCCAGCACTGAATGCTTTTCTCCAATCCAGATAAATTATGTCTGCTGATTTGCTCATGTGGCTCAAGAATTCAATTTAGGAGCATTTATCAGACTTGGCCTTTTCTTTATCAATCCATGCTGACCGCCCTTTCATAAATTAGAGAGAAATCCATTCCGTATTGGTGGGTGTACAATTTGACTGGAAGAGAAATCAGCACCGGATCTACAAACATACCCCTGACTAATTTCCTGCCCTTAATGTGCTCCAGTCTGTGACAGTAGAAAGCGGCTAGTTTGAATTGCTACAGACCCCAGAAGGGCCAAGTGGGATGGGGAGTGGGTAGAAATGGGAAGCTCTTTGTGCCTGAGAGGAACTAGAGAAAACAGGGTCCCACTATTGGGTGGGCTTAGCATTTTCCTCGGAACAAAAAATGCCTGCTTGGTTCTAGGGCTGCTCTTCACACCTCTGGACTTCGGTTTCCCCACTGTTCATGCAAGGAGACCTCTCCAAAACCTCCCTTTCACTTCTGATGATTTCAGTGACAGACAGACCTGACAGGCAATGATCTCTCGCACACCTGACGTCAACTTGGCTTTCTTTTGAACCTAGTGCTAGGTCAGGATCCTGAAATAAGTTGAGCTGATGAATTCAGTGACATTGTCTAGTCTTGGAGACCAGAGAGATTTGAAAGCAAGCAGCCTTACCATTTTCTTTCAATCCAGAAGTCTTACAGGAGA
Source organism: Suncus etruscus (assembly GCF_024139225.1). Lineage (NCBI taxonomy): Eukaryota > Metazoa > Chordata > Mammalia > Eulipotyphla > Soricidae > Suncus > Suncus etruscus. The sequence goes on along the minus strand of NC_064852.1, from coordinate 154,834,447 downwards.
AATAAAACTGAAAAAAGTTGCCAGTTTTGTAATCATTACCAGGGTAATGACCTGTTTAATCTGTAAAAGGCTGAAAGATTTGACATGTGCTGAATTAGACAGAGGAAGACCTAAGCCAAGTCAGTCTGGCAAGAGGACCAACAAGAAAATGGTCTGGTGGAATCACTTTTTGATGGCACCAGATCAAATGTGCCCCCTTTGGAGGAACTCTGAACTCATATTCTTATTCAGATCCCAGAGCAAATAGATGTCCAGAACAAAGTGTAAAGGATCTCTCAGTCGTGCATTGCTTATCTGATACCTCAACCCATTACAGTATTGACTTTAACGTTTGTTTTGCTTTGGGACCACATCCAGGGGTCACTCCTGATCAGCACTCAGGAATCACTCCTAGTGGACACAGGGACCATATGGGAAGCTGGATGGAAGGCAGGTGGAAGGCAAATGCCCTACCCACTGCGCTATTGCTCCAGGACCCTCACCCCTGTTGACTTTAACTTCTAACCAAATGCCCATTAAAGTCATTCAGAAAGGGCTGGAGAGATAACACAGGGGCTAAAGCACTTGCCTAGCATGTGACCAACCTCCATTCATCCCTGGCATCACATAAAGTCTCCTGATCATCATCATCATCATCATCATCATCAGGAGTGATCATCCCTGAGTATAGAGCTCAAAGAGTAAGCCCAGGGGTGAAGTATCAACTTGCCCTTTATATCTTCTCAAAATTTTTTACTTTTCAGAGCCATGATGGAACTGACTCTATAGGTATGTTCTGACCCTAAAGACATGCTTGTCCTTTCTTGTTTTGGAGAGGTGATCTTGAGGCTGTTTTCATGCTTAGTTCCTTTGAAAACACATTTTCCAAGGGTAGAGAACATGTGCCCATGCACGAGCCCCCCCCCCCACTCCCTACATGACTTTCCAGTTTGGCTCTCCATCCCCACCTCACTGAGTGCTATGTGACATGCCAAATGTAAAAACTTTTAACTTCAGATACGTTTGAGCTGTTCCTGGAAGCACTTATTTAAAGATAATCAACTTAGCTCTGAAATAAATGCCTCTGTAAACACTGATTTATTTAGAAACCTTAAAAAGCTTTCTAATAAAGGGTTCCACCCCCCACCCCCCATGTTCTCTATGGGAGAAGAAGGGGAAGCGACAGGCAACTCAGAGATGCAGGAGGCAACGGATATGCAAACATGGCTGGGAGGGGGGGCACTGGCTGGGCTGGCTGAATCGGGGAGCACGGGTACACGGGGACTCCTTTTGCACTGGTCCTAGCATTCTCAGTAATTGTTACCAGACCACATTTCTCCCATCTCTTTTAAGCCCCACCCCAATGCCTAGCCTGCTCACAACACACTTTATTTCTGAGTTATTAAAAATTACATCTTTCTCATATTGATTCTTGACAGTTACCAGCTGACCCCCTAATTGTTTCCAGGTCTGGGGTTTCGAATGTACTGATTTCCCTTTTGATATTTGAATCACTACCCCCAGCCCCTCCTTGCTCCCTTCCCGCCGGGTTGTGGGACTGTGTGTCGGGGCCACAGGGAGGACGCCCACCCTGCTTCTCCTACAGTGTTTCTGTGCCTTTCCAGGGCACTAACCTACCCTCGAGGATGCTTGTCTATGTGGCCCCAGATCTGCTTGGTGCAAATTGCTGTTTGTATCAGCTCAGATAACGCAAGGAGTCAGACCTTAGCTCCCCTGTCCTCCGGGTAGCCCCCATTCCTCCTCTCAGCTTAGGTTGTAAGTCTTCCCCAGCTTGCTCTCAGTGGGTGCTTGGGCATAAGAATTTAGCACGTGGTCCCTATCCAGCCTCTGGATAAAAGAATCAACTCACAGATGTGTGGGCAAAGCGCTCCTTGTAGGGAGCCCTGGACTAGGGAAGGCAAGAGGCCCTGGGAAGGTAAATGTGTGCCCGAGAGGCCGGGAACTAAGAGATGTACACTGCTGAACAAGTGTCTCCATCTCCTCCATCCCCAAACCCAGTGAAGCTTCAAAGAAATATCTCAAAGGGACCAGAGCAATAGTATAGCAAGGAGGGCATTTGTCTTTCCGGGTTCACTCCTGGGCATCCATGATGGTGCCTTGAGAACTACAGGAGGAATTCCTGAGCGCAGAGCCAGGAGTCAGCCCTGAACATCCCTGGATGTGTTCTGCAAACAAATAAGCAGAAACCAAAAACCTGTAAGTGCTTTTTTTCTATTTCCTCTTTAAGATTCCCACCGAGACCCACAGCTGGGAAAAAATCTTGGCTCTGAGTATCTCCATATGCCCCCTAAGGGGCTATCTTACTCTTAGCATTAACCCACACATATACCCTAGCTGAAGACATTCTAGAACATTCCCTTTAATTTTCCACATTCTTAAAGATCCTTTCAGAATGCAGAGCCTGTCTCCACAAATCAATCGGCTATCAAAATCTTCCAGGCCGCCTGGTTCTGTGCTCAGACATACTGCAAGACCAATGCTGTGTCCTGGGGAGGGAAGAGCTTCCCCCCTCCCACAGGGATCTGCTGCGCATGTTCATAGATCATGCTCTTTGGTGTGGGCACAATCATCTCCACTGCAGGTGCTCTGACTCTGATGTTCACCTCTTACACACAGGCACTCACCTCCAGCACACATATACACAGGGCAAATTAGGAACCCAGAACTCCGTGTCACTGGCCCCATGATGAGAAGCAAGGAGAGTGCATTTGGGGGTGGAGAATGCTGTGAAGTTACCCCATCTTTAAGGTGCTGTAGAGTCTCTCTCTCTCTCTCTCTCTCTCTCTCTCTCTCTCTCTCTGTCTCTGTCTCTCCATATCTCTATTTCTCTCTTTGTCTCTCTGTGTCTATACCTTTCTATCTCTTTATCTCCATCTCTGTTTATCTCTGTCTCACTCTTCCTCTTTCTCCCTTAGACACACCATGAAAACACGCACAGGAATCCTTCATTGCCCATCGCATCAGCATCATCAGCCATCAGATACTCCGGGGGGAGTCTCAGATTGAACTTGGTGCTGGGCTGAATTGAGAGACTATTGCCATATGGCTGACCTAGTGGATATGCAACGAGTGAGGTGAAAGCTGTTCTTATTACAAAAGCGTTCTCATCAGAGATCCAGGAAACTACGTGCGAGATGAACAAAGGAGCTTGATAGTGAAAAAACATACCCACGTTTCAGTGGGGGCTCCATCATCTCAAAGCTGCCTCCTCCCATGACTCTTCCACCCCAGCTCAGGACCAGGACTTGGGTTGGGAGGTGAGAGCAGACTGGCTCTTTGTTCTTCTACTCTTCACACATCCTAATGGGACCATGGCACTTGGATGCCCTTTGCAGGGATATTTTTCTTTCTTCCTTCAGGGACAGCATCCATTCTCTTGCACCTGGACTCTCCTCATTTTTTTTTTCAAAAACTTGCCCCAATTTTTATTATAACCCCATGATATACCAAGTTGTTCATAATTCAGTCATTTCAGGTATTAAATGTTTAAACACCAACCCCACTACCAATGTCCCAATCTCCCACACACCACCATAGCCTCCCCCCTGCAGGCACAAATTTACTTCATATTGTTTATACAACACAAAGGCAAATGAAATGACCAAAACTTAAGATCAACAAGGGTCAGTTTGAAATAATTGTTCTATCTTTTTTTTCTTTCTTTTTTTTTGGGGGGGGGATGGGGTGTCACACCAAGCAGTGCTCAGGGATTACTCCTGGCTCCATGCTCAGAAATCGCTCCTGGCAGGCTCGAGGATCATATGGGATGCCGGGATTTGAACCAACATCCTTCTGTGCCTAAGGCAAACGCCTTACCACTGTGCTATCTCTCCAGCCCCTCTATCTTTTCTTGGTGTCAGTGTCTGAGGATTAAATAGGCTGTGGTTGGTGCTAGCTGAGCCATCTGTGTTACTGTTTAGGGAAGGCTCACCGAGCTTGGGAGATTTCTATGGCATTTTCACATCAAATTTCCCGTGATACTACTGGACTGACATTACTATACGATATTGAAGTGTTGGGCCGGACAGATAGCATGGAGGTAGGGTGTTTGCCTTGCATGCAGAAGGACGGTGGTTCGAATCCCGGCATCCCATGTGGTCCCCTGAGTCTGCCAGGAGCAATTTCTGAGTGTAGAGACAGGAGAAACCCCTGAGCGCTGCTGGGTGTGACCCCCCCCCCAAATAAAGAAAGAAAGAAAGAAAGAAAAAGATATTGAAGTGTTGCATGCCGCCATGCACCCCAGGATTTATAGATTTATAACAAATTTGGTGTCATAGAAGTTTGATGAGACTAAGTTACAGAGCTGGGCTGTTTCTGTCAAAGGGTTTGTGGATGTGTTGGGCTTTTGTAGTTTATGCAGAAAGGAAAATCTGGCTCCCTTCTTTCTGAGGATGCCACAGAGGTATCAGCCAGATTGGTCTCTCTTCTTGAGCTTCTTCCATTTGCCAGGAAGAAATACTTCACCTCAAGTAGCTGCTGGTATGGGTCTCAAAGCAGACATGGGGAAACCACCAGATCCTGATTTAGAGCTTGGGATCAGCCATTTTGTTGACTGATCCCAAGCCAGTCAGCTGCTGAGCCCACATCAAAGTAGTTGAACTTTTGTTCAACCGACCTACTGGGCACTCTCGGGTTTTAAGAATGTTACACAACATAAATGGACTCTTGCAGGTGCAACGTGAGCATGCAGCCAGACCTGGAGGGACAGATAGAGAGGAGAATCCCAGAGGATGCAGTTGTCTGGGGTAACCCAACTCGTGGTCATGTGACTAACCCAACTCTAGCCGAAGAGGAGGTTGGGAAGAGACTTCTGGGGCACAGCCATGCAGACAGAGGCGGACATTGTCTCGAGAATGCAGGCAATGTCATTATAACCCTTTAGGCAAACAGAACATCGGTGCATGTGGGCTGGGGATGGAGGGAGAGCAAGGAGGGCAGACCCCAGCACAAGGGTCTCTGCAGGGAGCCTCAGCTCTGGAACATTTCATCTGTCGCATTAGCACCACTTTTGGAGTCACAGGCCCCTCCAAAGAACTTGGACTCTGTTGCTGCTGTGCTTGCCAGGGTCTCAAAGTGTCCATCAGCGAATCGTTCACCCGAGTAAGCCCTTTGCTGGCTGTCGGTGATCATTATTCTTCCAGGCTTGGTTTTGGCCCTTTCTTCACCTGCAGACCTAAATGTCTCCAGATCTGTGTTACCAAACCAGTCACATGTGTCCTGTGGCTTCACTGCCAGAGAAGGTGTGATGCAGAGTTTGGCCTGGCATGGAGGAGTAGGAAAACCTTCTGGCACAGCTGCTTCCTTGGCCTTTTCTCCTCCAAGAGTTGAAATTTTTTGTTGATTGAAGTAGATTTAAGGACACTCTTGACCCCAGACTCTTTACCTTTACCTCTGGAGGACTGATGAACATAAGGTAGGGGTTTCTGAGCAAGAACCCTTCTAGTCTGGGGAGAGGGAGGGACAATTGCTTTTGCTTGCATCTGCATTCTGAAAAGAGAAGGTATACCCCAGGGAGAAGAGATACTGGAAATATCCATGTGTCTGTGTTCTTGGGTCTCAGCCAAATGATACTCTCTTACTTTCTGGCTTTATTTGGGGGAGGGGAGGGGTCATATCCTGAAACACTCAGGCATTACTCCTGGCTCTGCATTCAGGAACCACTTAGGTGGTGCCCTGTGGACTATATGGGAACACCTAGATCTAACCTAAGTCAGTTGCGTGCAAGGCAAATACCCTTCCTGCTGTACTATTATTTTGTCCCCACATGGTACTATTTAGAGGAGGATTTGTGAGAGGAGAAATGGGGTGAGAGGTGAAGGGTAGGGCTGAATCCCACACCACTGCCTACTTCTAGGCCATTTCTTCTGCCCATTCACAGAGAGAACTTTCTGGAGAGAGGATAGAGCCTGAAGATGGAGAGGATGAAGAAGAATTAGAGTGGAGTGGATAGAATAATGATCCTTGAATAATGGAGACAATATAATAAAGAGAAACGGTTTTCAGGAATTTTCCTGTGTTTGCCTGTGTGTGGGGCATGGTCAGGTCACTAGGCTTTCTGCATCTCTGCTCAGTCAGTTGTGAAACACTGAGCTTGTGGGTCACAAATCTGAGCTTTGTGATACAGAAGCAGCCATAGAGCACAAGCAAATTGATGGGCATGGCTTGTAGCCATGGCTTTATATCTGAGCATTGAAAAAGGAATTTTACACAATGTTTTGTGGTCATGAAATGTTATTTTCTTTATAAACCTTTCAGAAATACCAAACCCTGTCTTTGTTCACAGGCCATACAAAATCAGGTGGTGGGCTCACCAAAGCAAAGTCCAGATAAATCGACAGACAAACTCTCCCAATAACTTAAATAAGAAATAACACCTAGGGGCCCGGAGAGATAGCACAGTGGCACTTGCCTTGCAAGCAGCCAATCCAGGACCAAAGGTGGTTGGTTCGAATCCCGGTGTCCCATATGGTCCCCCGTGCCTGCCAGGAGCTATTTCTGAGCAGACAGACAGGAGTGACCCCTGAGCACTGCCTGGTATGGCCCAAAAACAAAAACAAAAACAAACAAAAAAAAGAAATAACACCTAGTTTTCTCCAAATCTTTTAAAGAGTAAAACAGATTCTAACTTTCTCTGTGAAATCAGACTTATACTGATACCAAATTTCAACAGGTTTTCTTTTAGACAATAAAATGTCTTTTAAAGACACAATAAAAACATGGATCATTGTTTTCCCAACTATTATCCAGGTGCTGTATAAGGAAAAAGTGATATTTCATTCTTGCTCTCTTGGACTTCTTAGTTTTGCAAAGATGTCTAGTATTGCTTATCAACATTTTTGAATAAATATGAAATAACATGAAAGAATAACATTAGAACAAAGCAAAAGGGAGCAAAGAAATGTTGAGGAGCAGGACATAAAAGAATCATGCATGAAGGTGAAGTTAACTTCCAACTATGAAAGAGAGATGTTAATTAAAGATTTAAAAGAATCACCATGTCTATAAGCAGCCAGCTCCCTACACTCATCCTGTTCCTGAAAGCAGTGAAAAACTATAGGTACCCTGGCCATGTAGCTGAAAGCTGGCAATCTTAGTGAGGGAGGGAGGGGTGGGTCCAGCCCCTGCCCTGCCAAAGCCAATACCTGCTGAATCCATCCCCTACAAATGCTGTCTTGTAGTACATTATAACATTTCTTAGCAGTACACAAAGCAATCTAACGCCATAAATTTACGTAACTCCTTACACTTGAAGGCATAGTAGTTTTTTACATTTCCATGCACATGCATATTAGTGTAAGATAACCTCAAAATTTTAAGTGGGTTTTGTTTTTGTTTTTGTGGGTTTTTTTAAGGTTTAGAGTCAAAGGAGCACAGTAAAAATGGTGTTAGAGTGGCAATTATCATTTGCATAGGCCCACCAAAGTATGGGGGACCTGGAAAGAAAAAGCCTTGGCCTAAATACAAGGAGACCCTACCCCTGAAGTTTCCTGACATAAGACCAACTTTTGGCTTCAGGAAAGCTAGTTTGTCCAATCCAGGTCATTGTCTGTAGTGCCAATACAGTTTTATTTTTCACAGTCTCTGTTGTTGGTATCATGTTTCTGTTTTGAAGATCCTGGAATCTGTATATCCTACATTGAAGTCAGGATGGTGCGGAGTGTCCTCTAACTTCAACTCACAATTAAAGGGCAATGCAGAAAGCCCTGTCAAGTAAGCAGGTCGTTGTTGTTGTTTAAGTCTTCTCAGTGTTAAGGGAAGACTCTTTTGAGTAGCTCAATGTCAGAGAAGCAGTAGAGGATTGCTTCCAGGTGATGTTATAGACAACTTTGGATGTTTCATAGATGGCTTCCCTGGTTCAGGGATGAATGGAGAATGCCCAATCTTCTGAGGTCTGTGCCATGTCATTATGTTAATGTTCAGGGTGTAAGGTCCCATTGCACAAGATTTGTGTGTTCCTACCTCTATTAGATAAGAACTTATTTGTATCTATAGTATTTTTTATTTTAATGTGCCCATGCAAACAAGGAATAATGCCATGTGGCGTTATCAGCACATATGGGGGCCGCAAGAACAAGTCCAACAATCCCCGTGACTTGGTTCAAACATAAGCATTAAACTGAGGGACTCTTTCACCAAAATTCCTTATTGAACAGTTCACAAAGAGAAGAAAAGATAAAGAGTGGGAACTAATCAGAAACCTAGTATGGGAACAACCACAGTTATACAATGAAGGAAGGAAGAGGCCAAGAGGCCGCTGAGAGTAAACAAGTAGTACTAAAATCTGGGGTCTTGAGGGACAAAGTAATTGTACATGGGTTCTGTTTTATTTTTCTTAATGTTCTTTGACTATAAGTTCAAAATTAAGGTGTCAGCAGGGGGAAAATATAAAAAAAGTAAAAATAAATAAATAAATAAAAATAAAAACACACACAGAGATAAAAATAATACTAGGAGGTAGTCTTCTCACATAAGCATTCTCAGAACAAATTATTTCTGCTCAAAATTACTATTCTTATCTACAGTTTTAGAGTAATAACGAGTTCGCCATTAAATAGCTTAGTGAATTTGAAAATAAATATCTAGTTATAATTTCCTCAGAATTTTCTAGATAATTAGGATAAGAAATTAGTATATTGTAAAACAAATTTACAAACCTTTGCAATAATGAAATATCTAAGGCAGAAAACAGCAAATAGCATAGAGGTTATATCTGGATATAGTACCTTAAGTGTGTCTCTTACTGGTATATGCATTTTCTTTTATGATCCTTACATCTAAGTAAAAACTGCACTACATAACAATTTGCATGACAATGTCAATGAGTGATAGTACAATGTCTGTCTAGAATACAGGCAAGGGTGGGGGAGGAGAAAGGGGGCAATGATGGTGGTAATGTTGCACTGGGGGTGTTTTGTTTATGACTGAAACCCAACTACGATCATGCTTGTAATCATGGTGCCTAAGTAAAGGTTAAAGAAAATGCTGTTTTGTCTTTGGCCCTGCTTCACCACTCCTCTACAACTATCTGTGGAGACACTAATCATACCAAAACTCTAGGTGTGCCGGTATTTGGGCTGATATCACCAAAACATTTTTGGAGTGAGTGCAGGCACTGCCCCACCCTGTCTTCTTGAACTTCCAGAAGACCTGGCAGCTGAAAACAAGCCCCACAAAAGCCACAGCATCAGCAATGGTGCTTGGAATTCCTGGACCACAGTGTGGCCTTGCAACAACTCCCTTTTTGTTTAATACTGTCATCCCCATAGGAAAACATCAATTCAGGTGCCAAATGTGTAGCTGAAGTCACCTAACATTCAGAAATAAATGAAGTAACAGAATAGTCAGCTAACAACATGAGTTTTCCAAACCTTCTGATGGATGGCTTAATAACCTAATTGGGGATACAATAAAACCAATTTTCTTGTCACTGTACTTTTTATTTTTCTTCTCTTTCTTCTTTTTTCATTATTTCCTTTTTAAAATATTTTCCCCATGTATCTGGAAACATATTATGATCAACAATGTCAACTATGTGATACATGCTCTTTAAATACAGTAAATTTTAAAAGCAGTGTTGATTTAATAACCTGTTCATCTGTGGAATCAGGCTCTGTGCCTGGCATCAAATAAGAGAAATAATAAAAACTCAAGATGAGATATAAGTTGTCCAGAAAGCATGGAGGTTATAATGAAGAGACATGTGACTGCATAATAATAATAAATGTAAGAAGGGGGAATAATAAATTTTTGGAAGGTCAGTAGATTGAAATTTGAGAATAATTTAAGTGTTCTCTCTATCTTACATGCATTCCTATTAAATTTCTACTCTTATTTTATTTATTATATCTTTAATATGTATCATCATTCTCCTCCTACCAAAACTAAACAAAAACAAACACTAGGGACTTGAGAGAGCTAATGCTTCATGGTCTGTTTTTTCTTTAGGGATTACTTTGAGCTGATCCCCACCTCCAGATACTTGACTAGCCAAGTGGCCCATTATCTCTTGCAAAAGGGTTTAGATTAATTGTGATCATTTTGAGTGTGTTCAAATGAATGCATGCTTTTGAATTTGGCTAGATGACCTTTTCCCTAGTTTACATATTATTAAACACACCAGAGACATCACATTTACGATTCTAAATATTCCTATTAATCACAAATTGAAACACCCAAACTGACCCTGAAATGCTCTGGTTTTGCTTTTTTTCCAGCTAGAAAAATCTATTCTTTTGGTTGCTGTTTTGAAGCTGGTTTCTATCTAATAAGGTACTTTTCCTCAATCCAAGATCTGAGCTAATGATCTCTGAGATGTTACCAAAACCTTTTTGGAATTTCACGAACATAATGTCAGTCTTTCCATGGTCACTATGGAAACTATATCCTAGAAAAATGCAGTCACTTATTTCACTATGACCTATCCCTTATAAAACTAAATTGGCCATTTCTAATAAACTTAAGCTTTTAAATTGTTTCCTTACTAAATCATTGGTAATTGTATTCATTAATACTCTTACTATGACCAATAGCACAATTAATAAGAAACCAAGGCAGAATATGAAGAGGACTCTGGAACAGCGACAAATCACTGAACTTGAAGCAAAACTCTTAAGATTAAAAGACTCAATGACTTACCTTTGCCTCTTCTTGGCCACATTGCTCTGCTGAACTTCAGTTTCCTCAAATGTAACATCAGCAGGATTCTTTCTAAAGTCAATAAAATGAGGTTTCTCAGTACATATCATTACTTGTCATTGTCTCCTACTATTTCATGCCACTGAAAGTGATTAATGAGTACATTACTATAAATCTTCTTTATATATATTTTATTTAAACACCTTGATTACAAACATGATTGTGGTTGGATTTCAGTCATGTAAATAACACCCCCCCATCACCAGTGCAACATTCCCATCACCAGTGTCCCAAAACTCCCTCCTCCCTTCCCAACCCCGCCTGTACTCTAGACAGGCTTTCTATTTCCCTCATACATTCTCATTGTTAGGATAGTTCTCAATGTAGTTATTTCTCTAATTAAATCTTCTTAGTATGAGTAAACAACATTGATAGATAGCTTTTAAATTAATCACAGCGTTTTTACTTTTTCTCCCACCAAATATTTATCAGAGCTGGAAAATTGCTGCAACAACAACAAAAAATTATTTTTCTTTCTTTTCTCTTAGCAAATTTCCTCTTTTGAATCAATAATACCTTGTAGAATGTATTGATTTGAAAAAAGGGCTACAGAAATAATTCACAACTGGATGTTTAGGCTATAACACTTGCAAAAATAAATGGAGTTGACTGAGTATTGTAATGTATTCACTAAAAATCTCAGGAAAAATACTTACCTGGCAAGGGAGATACCGTGATCACGAAGGTGGTTTCCCCAGGCGAGTCTCACCCATTGCACTCCGGGTGTGCTGACCCTTGCGATTTCCCCAAATGTGGGAAACAAGACTGCATAATTTGTGGTAGTGGGGGGCTGCGTTTGCACTCTCCCCTGAAAAAAAAATCCCAGGAAAAATCCAAATAAATGGTTGGAGCAACTTACTATAATTAAATTCTAGTATAAATCAGTGCAGGAGGAGAAAAATCAGTCCAGCTTGCTTGGTCCCTCATCAAATGTCCTCTCAGGAAATATTAATCTCATATTTTTGATACAATATCAAAATTCTGGCCAACTAGGGTGGTCCTAAACTCTGGATGATTAGTTTTAAATACTAGATTTTTTTCATCAATATTCAGGTCATCTCAACTACTTTGATAAATAATTGACATCATTGTTCTTACTTTTCCCCCTGATGTGAATATGTTGAAATTTTGTGATATTTCCATTCAGACAGCAGTTTCTTTATTTTTTTTTTTTGTGGTTTTTGGGTCACACCCAGCAGTGCTCAGGGGTTTTTCCTGGCTTCGTGCTCAGAAATTGCTCCTGGCAGGCACGGGGGACCATATGGGATGCCGGGATTCGAACCGATGACCTCCTGCATGAAAAGGTAAACGCCTTACCTCCATGCTATCTCTCCGGCCCCCAAGACAGCAGTTTCTTGGGTGCCCTAAGAATTAAATTATTTCTGACCTCGGTGCAGGTTGGACATTTAAATTGGAGAAGCCAAGGAATGGTTGGTTGTTCTCTCAAACCTACTCTATATTTTTTTTAGAATGATTATCCTTCTAATGTTATATTGAAAAGTAGAATGAAGAAAACAATCCATTTCTTCCCTTCATGTCTGACATACCAAAACTAGTGAATGCAGCTAAAGCTTCATTTAGACAAGGGATCATGTATACCACTAAACAAAGAAAAGAAGTGGTTCAGGACACTGATTATCTAAAATTTCATCTCAAGATTGAGTAGGAGCTGAAGTGATACTACAGTGTGTAGGGCATTTGTCTTGAGTGCAGCCACCCTGGGTTTAATTTCCCACATCCCATATGGTCCCCCAAACCCTGCCAGGAGTGATCCCTGAAGCACAGATTCAGAGTAAAGCCCTGAGAAGGAGTAAAAAGAGTAATGAGATTTCCTTGACTCCACCTTGAGTAAATAATAAAGGGTAACTCTAAATTAAAATAGTACATAGCTTACAATCAACAAAAGCCACATTCCTTGAAAGCATTTATAAAATATATGTCCCTATCAAACACTTATAAGAAACTGAAAACTTATAAGAAACTTAAATAAATGATAAATATCAATATCAAAGATAAGAACATTACTACAGATCCTACTGACATCAAATGCTAATAAAAGGGTATCATAAATAGCTTGACACACAATATGATAATTTGGGAAAAATGTACAAATACCTTCAGTAAAGTTCACTGCCTACAATTGACAAAAGAATCAAAGAAACTCTGAAAAAAATCTACTAAAAGCTAAAATTACAGAGGCCAGAGTGGTGACACAAGCAGCAGGGCATCTGTCTTGCATGTGCTAGTCTAGGACGGACTGCAGTTTGACCTCCGGCGTCCCATATGATCCCCCAAGCCAGGAGCCATTTCTGAGTGCATAGCCAGGAGGAAATTCTGAGCATCACCGGATGTGGCCCCAAAAAAAAAACAAAAAAAATTGAAATTACAGATAAATTCTCATAATGAGAGAAAGTCTTTGGATAGAATGTTAAGAAATTTGAAACTGGTTATATGGAAAGGAAGTAGTATATTATGGCCAACAGGTTTTATTGTTGTTGGGAAAAGTTATTTTAACATTAGAAAAATTCATTCATAGAATATGTGACTGTGATAGAAAAAAAATAATAAGCAGATCAGCACAATAGAAGCTGATGTCTCCATCCTCTGCCTGGAACATTCTCCCCTCAGATCTTCCCTGGACCAACTGGAGAGTCATGTACTCAGATTCCTCCTGACCACTCAATCTAAATGTCAAAGAACTGTTGATTAACTAGGTGAATAATATGTGAAATATGTGGATGAAGGAGCAGAGTAAATAGATACATCTCTGTGCTAGAAGTACCTTTAAAGCTAAGGGGAAGACTCTTCAACTAGTTCCTGGAGGGTCTGGATATTCACCAGCCAAACATTGGTGATATGTGCTCAAAGTCCTTCATGGTCACTATCTCTCAATAAAGACCTTCATTGACTTGTGAATTAGCTTTGTTATTATCATTGGCATCACTGTTTTCTCTAATCAGAGGATAACCAAATAAGGCTTTCAAATGTTTTTTCCTTTCACTGTCACCCTTGCCCCCATCCCCACACATGTACATATCCTAGAAGAGTGGTAGGCTTGTTGTTGATTGTGATCCTGAAATTAAGATTCCTACTGCTAGGAATGTTATGGAGACAGGAGGCAAGTCTAGTGTGGTAGCAATAGAGACATTTTTGCCCTATAGGGTTTTCTTGTTTTTGTTTTTGTTTCTTTGTTTTAAATGAAATTTATTATAACTTACAACCTTCATCAAAACCAACACAATCAGGCATTTAACCTGAGCTTATTATATTAAAACATTATTTATTTTCTTTTTATTAATGTATTTATACAATTTGATTAGAAACATAATTGTAGTTGGGTTTCAGTTATATAAAGAACACCCCCCTTCACCAGTGTGACATTCTCATCATCAATGCCCCAAATCTCCCACCACCCTAGCCCCCCCCCACCTGTATTTGAGACAGGCTTTCTATTTCCCTCATTCATTCACAATGTTATGTTAGTTGTCAGTGTAGTTATTTCTCTAACTGCACTCACCACTCTTTGTAATGAGCTTCATATCATAAGCTGGGCCTTTCAGCCCTCATCTCTATTGTCTGTGAGAATTATTACAAACATGTCTTTTATTTTTCTTAAAACCTATAGATGAATGATACTATTCTGTGTCTATCTCTCTCCCTCGACTGATTTCATTCAGCATAATAGATTCCATGTACATCCATGTATAGGAAAATTTCATGACTTCATCTCTCCTGATGGCTGCATAATATTTTATTGTGTATATATACCACTGTTTCTTTAGCCATTCATCTGTTGAAGCACATCTTGGTTGTTTCCAAAGTCTGGCTATTGTAAATAGCGCTGCAATGAATGTTGGTGTGAGGAAGGGATTTTTGTATTGTATTTTTGTATTCCTAGGGTATAATCCCTAGGAGTGGTATAGCTAGATCGTATGGAAGTTTAATTTCTCATTTTTTTAGGAATCTTCATATTGTTTTCCATAAAGGCTGGACTGGACAGCATTCCCACCAGCAGTGAATGAGAGTTCCTTTCTCTCCATATCCCCTACAGCACATATTGTTCTTGTTCTTTGTGATATGTGCCAGTCTCTGTGGTGTGAGATCATACCTCATTGTTGTTTTGATTTGATTTTACTAATGATGACATTAGTAAAAATACTTATATATCCACTTAGACCCCAAGAAAGTCTGAAAATATTTGTTAGAGCCTTTATTAAGATTGGGAGAAATGGGAGGCCAATCATGTGCTGTAACTACTGAAAAACACTTAATTGACTATAGTGACATTTTATTATCTTTTCCTAAAAATATTAATAATAAATAATAATAAATAAGCATCCAGAACTGGCTGAAAACAGAGACTTTAAATACTGGGTATTTTTTGTCATAAAGATGGAGGGAGAAGGAGGGCAGTGTTACCTGGAGGCCAGGATTGTTGTCAGGTGGGAATGCAAACATTACTGCCAGACCAAGGATTGCCAGAAATCTGGTGTTTTATGCAAAGGCTCCTGATTTATAAATGCTGAAGATGAATTAAATATTCCTTAAACACCCTGCAGGCCAACTCTAACCTGGCCAAGCATAACATGCTTGTGGGATGATTTGGCCACCAGTTTATAGTCTTCACTCTAGATCAAGCAACAGAGTACATTCTAGGTCTTTAAAACTTGTGGATTTATTCAGGAGTGTCATGGCAGTTATTCTCGGGAGTCTTCTCAGAACCAACTAATGGCCAGCCTTTTAGGTTACTTTCCAGTATTCTGGATCCAGGTCTATTGGAAGATAAAAAAAATCATAAATAGAAGAGTCCTGAAGGTCACAGGATGCAAGAAGTCAAGGTGATGTCCTATCTTAAATACAAAGTGGCAGACATCTCTTCACCAGCAAATGAGTTAGCATGCCAGTGAAAGCAAGACTAAAGGTAAAGATGGCCCATAATCACAGCTTGAAGGAAGCACATAGAAGGTAAGGAGAGACTCATGGGACAATTGTCACATCCAGCAATTGGTCAGGCCTAGTGCTAGAAAGCCAACTATATTCAGTAGTAATCGACTGATCAGAAATCCTGAAGATAGAAATATATGAAAGCAACAAGATTTTAAAAGTCATGGAAAACTCAGAACAGTAATAACAATATATTTTTTTTCACAATTAAGATGTTGTATTATTTCAAGTAAGAGAAGATACAAATGCAGGATTAAAATAACATGCAGGTACATAATTTTATAGGGACCTTATTATTTTATCCAAATGCTGTTATAAAAATTAAGCTTTATATTACAACTTACTCTACTTAAAATATACTATGACCTTACTTGAAATCATACCCACAAAAGTATATATTAACCTTCCATGTACTTTGTACATAGTTATAAACAAAAGCAAGCACAATGTTAATTATTAGGCTCTTTATTCATGCTCTATCCTTTCATTTTTTGAGTGTCCTCATCTCCACTGGTCAAAAAGATATTGTAGATCTTAGCTTTCTGTATTCTTTTTTTATTTTTTAATTTTTTATTTTTAATTATGAGAACAATGATGCAAAGAGGACAAGGTATAGTTACAGTGGAAGGACAATCACCCATAAACAGAGTTCTCAGAAGAAATCCCCTTGATGATGCCTAAATATTGAACTTACAGTCAAAGAACATTAAGAAAAATAAGGCAGAACCCATGTACAATTACTTTGTCCACAAGTCCCCAGATTGCAGTACATTATAACATTCCTTAGCAGAACACAAGTAATCTAAAGCCATGAAAATTATGTGACTCCTTAAACATTGAAGGCATAGTATTTTTTTTTATATTTTCATGCACATGCATATTGGTTTAAGTTAACATCAAAAGTTTAAGAGGTTTTTTTTAAGGGTTAGAGTCAAAGGAGCACAGTAAAAATGGTGTTAGAGTGGCAAATATTGTTTGCATAGGCCCACCAAAATATGGGGGACATGAAAAGGAAAAGCCTTGGTCTAAATACAAGGAGACCCTACCCCTTAAGTTTCCTGGCATAAGACCAACTCCAGGTAACCTAGTTTGTTCAATCCAATTCATTGTCTGTAGTGCCAATACAGTTTTATTTTTCACGCAGTCTCTATTGTTGGCATCAGGTTTCTGTATGAAAGATCCTGGAATCTGCACATCCTACATTGAAGTCAGGCTGGTATGGAGTATCCTCTAGTTTCACCTCACAATTAAGGGGCAATACAGAAAGCCCAGTCCAGTAAGCAGGTCATTGTTGTTGTTAAGTCTTCTCAGTGTTAAGGGAAGTCTCTTTTGAGTAGGTCGATGTCAGAGCAGCGGTAGGGTCTTCCCCGGTAGAGGATTGCCTCCAGGTAGCTTTCTGTATTCTTTTTTTTTTTTTTTTTAATTTTTATTTTGATCATAGTGGCTTACATAATGTTGACAATAATATTCTAGGTACATATTTACATAAAATCAGGGGGGATTCCCATCCCTAAATTGTCCTCCCTACACCTCCGTTTTTGTCCTACCTCCCATTTCTTCTTCCCTCACCCCCAGGGTGGTTAGAATATGTGATCCCCTCTGTATCTGACCTACTACTTAGTAGTCTTGCATCAGTTTGGTCTTGGTGCCTCCCTTATTTCCCCCTCTAAGTGGGGGCAGGGCTAGCAGTTCAAGTTAGGTGGTTTTGCCTGAAAAGGAGAAAATGAGTAAACTGGGGTAAGAGTCTAATATCCCAAAAATGGGCAGAATCCTTCTAGAGGTTCTCCTCATCGATTTGGATAATGTAGGAGAAAAAGAAGGTGAAACACCCCATCAGTACCAAAAGAAGTGTCAAATATCCAGTGAGGACTCCAGTTATATCGATAAGCACCACAAAAAACTGATAAAAAAATACAAACAAAAACAAACAAACATATGAACAAAAAAAAAAACTCGCCGTGGTCTTGAAATAAGAGACATGGTGTAGCACATAACGAAAGAAAAGAAAGGAAAAAAATAAAAAATAAAAAAAAATAATAAAAAAAATAGAAACACACACACACACAAAAAAAAAGAATAATTGGGGACAACAATTTCAGTAATCACATCCAAACCGAGAAATCGACCAAAATAGCTAGGTAAATAAAATTAATAATAACAATAATAAATGAAGGTAATGTATATATATATATAAATATATATATAAATATATATATATAAATATCCAAGGTTTTGTGGTTTTTGCATTTTTGTTTTTTCCCTCTGCCCTGGCACAGTAAATATTGGGGTCATTCGAAACGGAATTCACTTGCCCTATGAGCTATGGGGATTCTCCGTCCTTGGAGTATACTGTCATGGGATCAGTTCTAGGCTTTGCTCAGGATCATTACTCTCCCGGTGGTGTTTTTTCTTTTTTCTTTTTCTTTTTTTTTTTTTTTTTTTTGTTGTTTTTTTGTGTGTGGAAGACTTCTGCTTTGTCCAGGGTGATATATTCAGAGCTCTGTGTTGAGTGGTCTCAGTATCTGTACAACTCCTGAGGTGGGCCTTATGGTGAAGTCAGTCTTTGTGAGTCTAGAGGTTCTGTTGCCTCAGTGCCAATTGGATCCGTCTTCTGTGGTGGGTGATCTTGGTCTTTGCACTGAACCTAGGATGGCATCTAGGATAGTGTCCTTCTTTGTGCTTCCAGAAGCCCCTTTCCGTTACAGTTGTCTCTGCCAGACCTTTGGTACTGGGGATCATGCTTATTGTGCCGGTCTTAGTTCAGAGCCTAGACTAAGGCTTTTTGATTGGTCCCAAGATGTATACAGTCTGGTCGTGGTTCTAGCAGCCAGTCCCCTGTAAATCACGATCTTGGCTTTTGGACCTACCAAAGGGTGCCACGTCTTCTGGTTTAGTCTTGTCGTTAGCTGGTAAAGTAGGCTAAACTGCTCTAAGGTCAAGTTGTTCACGTTTTCTTCATTGTCGGGATATCATGTTAGCGCTGGCCCTTGTTGTTGACCCTGCAGTATTGAGGCCATCCCAGATGGAGTTTGTTTCTTGCAGCTGTTGTGAAGAGCTGTGCCGTTTCTATGCCTGGGAACCAGGGTTCAAGGCTGCATGAATGGAATCCGATCACCTGAGGTCTAAGTTGATTCCACATGACATATTTTCAAGGTAGGAGATATCCCTGTATTGTAAATAACTATGAGCTCCTATCTCTAGTAGGTAAGAGCTCTTGTATTTTTTTTTATGTAAGATTTCCCCTTTATTTAGTGTGCCATTGCAGGGGGAAGTGAGGCTCCGTTATATTGTCGGTGTATTTGGGGTGGACAGAGTGGGTAACATAAATAGGTCACGTACCCAAATACGATTGAAAAAAAAATTGCATGTGCCCACAAATGTATATGTAGGGCAAACATTTAAAAAAAATAAATAATAATAATAAAAAAAAGGAAATATAATGAGTTAGTGAAGTTTTTAAAGGACCAAAGTGGTGCAAAAGACTACTTTACATTTGGGGGAGAACAGGTAAAGAGGTGGTGTATTACAGGTCTTATGCCTATGTTGGAAGTACAGTTTATCCCCTTGTCTTTTGTATTTTTCTCGTGGTGTGTGGGTTCCCAGGCATCTTCCAATCTCACCCCCTGACCTTCTTCAGATTGGTATAAATTTGCAGCAGGGAGGTCTTGGAAGAGTTCTTGCATTGGGGATACTATTGGACCTAAGTCCGGTTTCAAGAAACAGTCCACTTTATGGGGAGTTGGTAGGGAGGGTCTCGCAGCATGAGTCCACAGGGGAGTTGGCTGTCTTTTCTTGCAGGAGATGAGGTGTGGGTTCGGCTGGGTGTCCCCTCCCCTGGGTGCTGGGTACTGGTTCGTTGGTTAGGAGGTCAATCTTGATGCCTAAAAGATTAAGGACTGAGGGTGGAGAGTTTCATTATGGTGGGAGATCTGGATGGGATTGAGGGGTGAAGGGGTAGTTGGATTTCCGGGGGGGAGAAAGGGGAAGGTATATGGGAGGGGTATGAAGAAAGAGAAAAGAGAAAATATCGTAGAAAGAAAGGGGGAAGAGAAAGGGAAAAAAGTAAAGAGAAGAATAGAAGAGAAAAAGAGAAAAGAAAAGAAGAAAAAAGGAAAAAGGAAAAAAATATATATATATTTAAAAAATAATAATAATAAAGAAAAAAACTAAAGTAGTGAGAAGAAAGGAGAGAATAACAAGGGAATTTTGGTTTGGCTGAATGTGTTCGATGGCTAGAGTCTGTAGTTTAGGTCTGTACGTCGCGGGTACTGCTTTGGTGGTCTGACTGGTCACGTGCTTCAATTCCTAAAAGAAGGTTTAACCTAGAGATAAAGTGTATGTTAAAGAGTTTTCTCGTGGCCATCTCGTAGTGCAAGCAAGGTACGGTATCTCGTGTGGTGTCCCGAGTTGCCATCTTAGTTTGTCCGCCCTTTGTATCTAATGGCGCCTGTGGACAGAAAAGCTGGGAGGTTATTTAATATATAGTAAGGTAAAGGGAGTAAAACGTAGTGTTATGGTATGTTGCCATCGCATTCCGTGATTTCCCGTGGTGTTCTATACTTGTGTTCCTGTTAACGATCTCTAAGGGGTTATTGTGGACCTTTGTTGTAGTAGTCTGATTACATACCTGTTCTCTCTATGTTACTGTTTTCTTTGCGGTATAATGTGCAGTCAAGAGTTTGCGTTATTCCTTCTTCATGTATTTTGGACACTGCTCCCATGTATATGTTGACTATTACAGTGTTCGTAGTTTCTACCCTGTTAAACCCTGTTATCTGGTTCTTAGGTATTAGTTATGTATAAAATATATGTTCTAGGTGTTTCAGAATAGTGCTACCATTCTGTGTTTATCTTTTGTCTTCTGACTTACTTCGTTTAACATAACATGATCTAGGTCCATCCACGTTGCTGCAAAGTCTGTGATTGTATCATTTCTAACTGCCATGTAATATTCCATTGTGTATATGTACCACATCTTAATGATCCATTCATCTGTTGTTGGACATCTAGGTTGGTTCCAGGATTTGGCTATTATACTGAGTGCTGCAATAAATAGTGGGGTGCATACGTATTTTGGAATGAATGTCCTTCCATCTTGTGGGTATATGCCTAGGAGAGCAATTGCGGGGTCAAATGGCAGCTCGATTCTGAGTTCTTTGAGGACTCTCCAGACTTTCCTCCATAGGTGTTGGACTAGGGGGCATTCCCACCAGCAGTGGATGAGAGTTCCTTTCATACCGCATCCCCGCCAACAAAGGTTGTTTCTGTCATTTTTGATGTGAGCCATCCTCACTGGTGTAAGGTGGTATCTCATTGTTGTCTTGATTTGGATCTCCCTGATGATGAGTGAAGGTGAGCATGTTTTCATGTGTTTGTTGGCCATCCTTCTTTCTTCCTCAGAGAAGTGTCTATTCATTTCATCTCCCCATTTTTTTATAGCTTTGTTTGGTTTTGGGGGGCTCAGCTTTCTGAGTGCTTTGTATGTTCTAGATATTAGCCCTTTATCTGATATGTCGAGTGAAAAAATTTTTTCCCATTCTGTTAGCTGTCTTCTTGCGTTAAGTAGGGTTTCTTTTGCCATGCAGAAGCTTTTTAGTTTGATGTAGTCCCATTTGTTTATATTTGATGCTAACGTTCTTGCCATTGGTGCTCCATTCTCAAAGACCTTTTTGATATATAGGTCTTCGAGTGTTCTGCCTATTTTATTCTCGATAAACTTTATAGATTCGGGTCTGATTTCAAGGTCTTTGATCCATTTTGAGTTGATTTTTGTATAAGGAGTAAGGTATGGGTTGATTTTCACTTTCGTACATGTGGTTTTCCAGTTGTACCAACACCATTTGTTGAATAGGCTTTCTTTGTTCCACTTCAGATTCTTGCCTCTTTTATCAAATATTAGTTGGCTATATATCTGGGGGTTTATGTCTGGGAATTCTGTTCTGATCCACTGGTCTGAGGTCCTGTCTCTGTTCCAGTACCATGCTGTTTTGATTACTATGGCTTTATAATATAGTTTCAAGTTAGGTAAGGAGATGCCTCCCAGCTTCTTGTTTTTCAGTATTTGTTTGGCTATCCTGGGTCTTTTGTGGTTCCAGATGAATTTTGTGAATGATTGTTCTAATTCTTTGAAGAATTGTGTCTGGATTTGGATAGGGATAGCATTAAATCTATATAGGAGTTTGGGTAGGATAGTCATTTTGATTATGTTAATTCTACCTATCCATGAGCATGGGATGTTCTTCCATTTCATTAGATCGCCTTCAATTTCTTTCTGAAGTATTTTGAAATTTCCCTGGTATAGGTCTTTCACTTCTCTTGTAAGGTTGATTCCTAGATACTTGATATTTTTTGATACTATCTTAAATGGAATAGTATTTTTAATCTCTCTCTCCTCAGCTTCATTGTTTGTATATAGAAACGCTACTGTCTTTTGTGTATTGACCTTGTATCCAGCCACTTTGCTGTATTGGTTAATTGTTTCTAGGAGTTTTACTGTGGACTCTTTAGGGTTTTCGATGTATATCATCATATCATCGGCAAATAGAGACAGCTTGTGTTCCTCTTTCCCAATTTGAATTCCTTTGATTTCCTTCTCTTGTCGGATTGCTATTGCTAGGACTTCTAAGGTTATATTGAATAAGAGTGGAGAGAGTGGACAGCCTTGCCTAGTTCCTGATCTTAGTGGGAATGCTTCTAGTTTCTCACCATTGAGTATAATGTTGGCCGTAGGCTTTTCATATATAGCTGTGACTATCTTGAGGAACGTTCCTTCTAATCCTATTTTGCTGAGTGTTTTTAACATGAAAGGATGTTGGATTTTGTCAAACGCCTTCTCTGCATCGATTGATATGATCATGTGGTTTTTGTCTTTCATGTTGTTGATGTGGTGTATAATGTTGATTGATTTGCGTATGTTGAACCAGCCTTGCATTCCTGGAATGAATCCCACTTGATCGTGATGTATGATCTTCTTGATAAAGTGCTGGATTCGGTTTGCTAAGATTTTATTGAGTATCTTTGCATCTATGTTCATTAGTGAGATTGGTCTGTAGTTTTCTTTTTTGGTAGTGTCTTTGCCTTCTTTGGGAATGAGTGTGATATTAGCCTCATAAAAGGAGTTGGGAAGGATTCCTGTTTTTTCTATGGTTTGGAAGAGCCTATGGAAAAGTGGTAGTAACTCTTCTTGAAATGTTTGATAGAATTCACCTGTAAACCCATCTGGGCCTGGGCTTTTGTTCTTAGGGAGTTTTTTAATTACATCTTCAATTTCCTCTGAGGTGATTGGTCTATTTAGGATCTCTAGATCTTCCTTTTCCAGTCTTGGAAGAGGGTGTTTTTCCAAGAATCTATCGATTTCTACTGTGTTCTCTAGCCTAGTTGAGTATAGTTGTTCATAGTATGATCTCATGATATGTTGTATTTCTTGGGGTTCTGTTGCAATATCTCCCCTTTCATTCGTGATCCTACTGATTTGGGTGTTTTCTCTCTTTTTTTTTGGTGAGTTTTGCCAATGGTTTGTCTATCTTGTTTATTTTTTCGAAGAACCAACTCCTGGTCTCATTGATTTTTTGTATTGTTTTCTTAGTTTCTATGTTGTTTATTTCTGCTCTAGTTTTTATTATTTCTTGCCTTCTGGATGTGGTTGGATTTCTCTGTTGCTGTTGTTCCAATTCTTTGAGGTGATCTTTTAAACTGTTGGTTTTGTTATTTTCCTGTTTCTTGACATAGGCCTGTATTGCTATGAGTTTCCCCCTAATTACTGCTTTTGCTGAGTCCCATAAATTTTGACATGTTGTCTCTTCATTGTCATTTGTCTCAAGGAATCTTTTTATTTCTTCCTTGAGTTGTTCTTTGATCCAGCTGTTGTTGAGCAGCATGTTGTTTAATCTCCAGGTATTAGTTTTTCTCCATTGCTTCCTCTTGACATCGATTTTGAGCTCTGTTGCATAGTGATCTGAGAGGGTACTTCTAATGATCCTTACCTTTGTGGTCTTATATAGGTTGGCTTTGTATCCTAAAACATGGTCTATTCTGGAGAAGGTTCCATGTGGGCTTGAGAAGAATGTGTATTCTACTTTCTGGGGGTGGAGGGCTCTATATAAGTCTATTAGCCCTAAATCTTCTAATTTTTCATTCAGAGCACTTATTTCTTTGTTATTTTTCTGTTTGGTGGATCTGTCCAGTGGTGATAGTGGAGTGTTGAGGTCCCCTGCTATTATCACATTTCCCTTCATGTGTTTCTCCAGGTTTGCTAGCAGTTGTCTCACATATTTTGCTGATTCTACATTAGGTGCATAGATATTGACCAGGGTTAGTGTTTCTTGATCTAATGTTCCCCTGATCAGTAAGTAGTGACCCTCTTTGTCTCTGACCACTTTCTTGAGGTTGAATGCAATTTGGTCTGATATGAGAATGGCTGTCCCTGCTCTTTTTTGTTTTCCATTAGCCTGAATAATTACTTTCCATCCTTTGATTCTTAGCCTATGCTTATCCTGTAGCTGTAGGTGTGTTTCTTGTAGACAGCAGAAGTCCGGTTTATTTTTCCTAATCCAGTTCTCTACTATGTGTCTTTTAATTGGAGAGTTTAGTCCATTAACATTTAGGGAGATTATTGAGAGAGAGGACTTTGTGTGGTTGTGTTGTGTAGGGTGGCTTTTGTTACAATCGGGGGTTTGGATTGTGTAATTCATCTCTGAGTAGGTCATTTAGGATCGGTTTTGTTTGGACAAATAGTTCTAGTTCGGTCTTGTTTGAAAATGTTTTCAGTCTGTTCTCCCATATGAATGATAATTTTGCCGGATATTGGACTCTAGGTTGGAAGTTTCTTTCGTTCAGTCGTTTAAATATGTCGTTCCACTGTCTCCTTGCTTGGATTATTTCGATTGGGAGATCTGGCTTGATTCTTATGTCCCTACCTTTGTACTTGAGGTTTTTTTTCTCTCTTATTGCCTTAAGAAGTTCCTCTTTCTCTTTGTTTTTTGCCATTTGGATTACTATATGTCTTGGTGTAGTTTTATTAGGATCTATTTTACCAGGAACTCTCTTGATTTCCTGGATTTGCCCTGAAGTTTCATTCCAAAGGGTGGGGAAGTTCTCTGCTATTATGTCTCTGACTACTTGTTCTTCTCCTTTCCCTATTTCCTCCCCTTCTGGTATACCCACGATTCTTAGATTGTTTCTTTTGTCCTTGTTCATTAGATATTGGACTTTTCCTTCCAGTGCTTTGCCTTTTATTTCTTTGTTGGTTTCTTGGTCATTTTTTGTTTGCAGTTTTCCTTCGAGTTCTTCGATGTGCTTCTCTAACTCTGTGTTTCTGCTAGTGAGGCTTGTTACTTTGTTAATTCCTTCACTTCTTTTTGTATGGACTCTCTCATACTCTTTAACATTTCTTCTTTAATTTGGGTGATTTGTTCCTCCGTAGCTGTTTTATACTCGGTAGCTAAAGTTTCTCTCATTTCTTTAATTAGTTCTTGCGTTTCCTTCTTCATTGCTGCTTTTAGGTTGCTTTCCCATAGATCTGTGTGTTTTGGCGGACTTGGAAACTTAAGGTTTGTCTCCATATCTTCAGATCTTAGGATTCTCTTTGATTTACCCATATTTCCTTGTGTTTATTGCTGTGCTTTAGAGTGCTGTTTCTTCCACTTTCAGCCTGTTTTGATCCTCTGTGGTGTGGGAATGGGTCCCCTCCCTGAGGGTGGATCTAGTGGTACTGTTGGGTGGGCTTGTTGCAGTTTGGCTCCTCTTGTGCTCCTTCTGTGGTCTGATTCGTTGCTTTGCCTTATTGTTGCCAGCTATTTCTGGGAGGTAGGAGATTCTCGACAGGGGGCGGGGCACGTTCACGCTGTCTGCGTGAGTGATCGTAACTTCTCTACCTTCCCGTGGGCAAAGGAGCCCCAGCAGGAGGAGGGCAGCCGTTCGCGGGGTCGGAGTGGGTGGGCGGACCTTCCCTACCTTCCCGGGGACACGGGAACCCCAGCAGGAGCGAAGCAGCCCTTCGCGTGGTCGGGGCACGCGGGCGGGGCTTCCTTACCTTCCCGGGGGCAAAGGGACCCCAGCCGGAGGTATGGAGCCGTTCGCGCGGTCGGGGCTGGCGGGCGGGGCGTCCTTACCGTGCCGGGGGTTAGGGGACCCCAGCCGGAGAAATGGAGCCGTTCGCGCGGTCGGGGCTGGCGGGAGGGGCGTCCTTACCGTGCCGGGGGTTAGGGGACCCCAGCCGGAGAAATGGAGCCGTTCGCGCGGTCGGGGCTGGCGGGCAGGGTGTCCTTACTCTCTCTGGGGTTAGGGGACCCCAGCCGGAGAAATGGAGCCGTTCGCGCGGTCGGGGCTGGCGGGCAGGGTGTCCTTACTCTCTCTGGGGTTAGGGGACCCCAGCCGGAGAAATGGAGCCGTTCGCGCGGTCGGGGCTGGCGGGCAGGGTGTCCTTACTCTCTCTGGGGTTAGGGGACCCCAGCCGGAGAAATGGAGCCGTTCGCGCGGTCGGGGCTGGCGGGAGGGGCGTCCTTACCGTGCCGGGGGTTAGGGGACCCCAGCCGGACTAATAACAATATTTTAAGTGTTCCCCTAAGTAACATAGTCAATATGCTTTTTAAAATAATATCTTTATTTAACTATCATTATTATGAACATGTTTGTGGTTGCATTTCAGTCATAAAAAAGCACCCTCCTTCACCAGTGCAACATTACCACCACCACCAATGCCTCCTATCTCCCTCCTCCCCTACATCCTGCCTGTATTGGAATCAGGCATTCTACTTCTCTCACTCATTGGCATTGTCATGTAGTGGTTAGTGTAGTTATTTCTCTAACTACACTCACCACTCTTAGTGAGTGAGTTCATTTCCTGAGCCAGTCCTTCTGGCCCTCATCACTATTGTCTCTGGGCATTATTACAACAATGTCTTTTATTTTTCTTAAAATCCATAGATGAGTGAGAATATTCTGTGTCTATCTCTTTCTCTATGACTTATTTCACTCAGCCAAATAGTTTCCATGTACATCCATGACTTCATCTCTCCTGATGGCTGCATAATATTTTATTGTGTATATATACCACTGTTTCTTTAGCCATTCACCTGTTGAAGGGCATCTTGGTTGTTTCCAGAGTCTAGCTATTGTAAATAGTACTGTAATGAAAATAAATGTACAGAAGGTATTTTTGTATTATGTGTTTATTATGATTAAATAAATTTTTATTTTGACCAAAGTAAATTACAAATCTTTCACAGTAATATTTTAGGTACATAGTGACATTGAATCAAAGCCATTCCCATCACCAGTGTTGTCCTCCCTCTACCCCTGTTCCCAGCATGCATCCCATATCCCCCTCCTTTGATCCCAGGCTGCTAGCATAAGTGGTCCCCTCTGTGTCTAGTTGTTGTAGATTGGGTTTCGATTCTGTTGTCATTGGCTTTGAATTTGGCATTCAAGTATGATCATTTTTTCTTTCTACACAATGTTCATACACTCTTGCTTGGATCTGGTGAGAGTGAAATAAGATTGTATGGAAGCTATTTCAGGAGGAGTCGAATGGATTCCTCTCACTTGGTTGTTCTGATTTTACCATCATCAGAGTGAGGAGTCATCTTCTCTAAGGACACAAAGAGTCAATAACTATTCTTTTTTAATGTAGCATATGTCCAAATTGGTACTTTTCCATATAAATGGTGATGTTGAACACAATGAATGGATCATTTCTGACACTCTGTCCATACACATGTCCTCACTCAGAATCCAGGGTTGTGGCCATAATTGTCTCTGCTTGAGTTTTCTGAAATATGGGGGCCGGAGATGTAGCACAGATATAGGGTGTTTGCCTTGCAATGTGGCCTACCCAAAACAGACCTGGGTTCGATCACCAGCATTCCATATGGTCCCCTGAGCCTGGCAGGAGTAATCTCTGAGTCAAGAGTCAGGAGTAACCCCTGAGCTCAACCCCAGATGTGGCCCAACCCCCGCCCCCCAATTTCTGAAATAGGAAGAAACACTGTAAATAGGAATAGCTCCAAGGTTATCCAAGCATTTACCCAGCCAAAGATGTAGCAGGGGTCTGGATGGGATTGAGTGACAGGGAGCATGTCTCATAGAATTCTGTCCTGCCATCACATGTAGAAGAGAAACAGAGGGTTTAAGCTCTTAAATGCACACATTCACACCTACGTCATTGAAACTGTTGGAGGGAGCTGCCTTGACTTCAGGTCTTGAAGGGGCTCCATCTTGTGCTACCTTTTCAGCATAAATCCTTCAAATTAGGACGAGTGCAACAAAACCCATTTTTCCTAAAATGGCAATTGTTTTCAACAACTTCAACCAAGTTGATAATTACATATTTGTGATTATTTTGTCTGAATATAGTCCTTTTCCCAAATTATCTGCTGAATTTAAAAAATATTTTGTCAGGTTGGAGAGATGGCATGGAGGTAGGGTGTTTGCCTTGCATGCAGAAGGATGGTAGTTCAAATCCCAGCATCCCATATGGTCCCTCGAGCCTGCCAGGAGAGATTTCTGAGCGTAAAGCCAGGAGTAACCCCTGAGCACTGCCAGGTGTGACCCCAGAAAACAAAAAAAAGAACATATATTCTGCCTATATATAATATATAATGGTTTTTTATTAACTTAATTCCAATACCAATATACCCACAGTGAGAGTCTTAACAGAAATAACTTCCAGTGAGTTTTTGTTGTTGTTGTTGTTATTGTTGTTGTTTGTCTACACATGGTGGTTCTCAGGGGTTACTCCTGGCTCTGTGCTCAGGGATCATTCCTGGTGGTACTTGGCCCTGGGACCATAAGGGATGCTGAGGATTGAACTCGGGTTGACTGCATGCAAGGCAAATGCCCTATCTAATGAGATATTGTGCCAGCTCCTCTATTGAATTTTAACATAAATAACTTCTCTTCTGAAAGCCGAATGATCTCATTGCTTTTTTTTATTTCTCTTGAAAAATCACATTCCATGAATTTTCATATTTTGTTACAACCATCATAAAACAACCTTGTCAATGATACACACTCTAGCCAGTTGAATTCCTTATTATCTTCAAACCCAGGAAGTTTTTGTCTTATAGAAGCTGCTCAGTAAGCCCTTTTCAAGGCTCTTGGGCTGAGGCAGCAAAAGAAAGAACTGTATAGATGCTGCTATGACTGTATCTTGAGACACCCCCCTTCCCACCAACCAGTGATGGTTGTGGGAGGGATTTACATGACACTCATACTTGGGACCAATCACTGCATTCCAGTGCACAGTAAGCATGCTAGGAGGTGGTAGACCCAATACTCGTCAATGGCAGCCTGGCATTCACATCTGTACTACTAACCATGACAGAGACTCTGCGTCTACCTCTCACCACAGAGGCCCCATACATGTTCCCCTCTTTTCCATATTTGGAGAAAATATCTTAATCATAAACAATGAAGGCAAAACAATTCAGGCTTTATCATCATTATATGTGTCTATGAACTTACTTGAGACTAATCTGAACCCTTGCCCAGTCCAGAAACCAGACCTCCAAATGTTAATACTGGGACCCATCCATTTTTTTTTTCTTTCAACGAAGAATAAAAATACACACTGCACAAGTGCTACATTTACATTTTGCCTACTTTTAAAAAACGATTAGGGGGACGGGAGTTGATTTTGTTTTGTTTTGTTTTTATGGTTGAGCAGTGACGCAGCCAAGCAGAGCAGAGAGCTTAGTTTTCAAATGGCTTTGGCAGACTCGGATGAAACAATTAGCCTCTCTAGAAGAATCCCTGCTATTTCATCAGTTAACTAACTTCTGTACACTGGAATTGAGAGAGCTGCCAAGGACAACATTCCTCTTTGGGGAAAAAAACAAATCCTCTACATAATCATACTCTGCTTCACTTTGGAAAAATGATGGAGACATCAACTTCTCTTTCTTTTTTTAAACATCTAGCAATGTTTGCCATTCTTTTAAAAATCTTTGTTGGTACTGTATCACAATTCTATAGGTTCTATCAGTTGTAGATATGGAGAATCCATAACAAGATGCTTTGTGATCCTCCCATGTTCCATTCCATGCAACTTACCTTTTAGCTTTCATCTGCTGACCTAATTGCTTAAACTGTTGCTATGTTTGTAACACAACAAGTTAGTGCCTTGTTTGCTTCTTGCTGCCATTTGCAATTGTTTTTGAAGACATGCTATCTCCCTAAATTATTCTGCAGCATTGGCATGCCACAAAAAGAAATAACTACCTGAAAGACTATGCTATCGTGCTGCCTAGTTGTGGTTTTAACTCAGAAACATCTGGGCTTGTTCAAATTACTCTTCTTCAGCTGGGCCTTTCTTTGCGTGACTAATAAAGGCAGGAAATTTGGTCAGGTTCTCCCAAGAGTTGCTGGAAATGGGAATTCTTCCTCCAGTGACTGGGTGTCTAAGCTCCTGTGGGTTCTTGGACAAGATAGGAGCATCCACCTGCCTTAGATGGCTAGTAGCTTTCATGAAACAAGTCTTTCAAGAGACATGGGTCTGTATATGTCACACCTTTTCACCCCATCATGCTCATCATCAGAGCTGGAATGACTAGGCTCTCTTCCTTTTTGATTTCCTTCCCCTTCTGGAATACCAGGTGTCCTGTGGCTTTTTTTCCTAATTTTCCTGAACACAGTCATTCCTGTGGCCTTCTTTGGGAAGGATAGTTAACATTTCTGTCTTTGACATATCCCCCTGGGTAGAATGAGAACATTTTCCCATTCATGTGTTTACTGATGCTGAATATCGTGCCTGAGCCTGCAAGATGCTTCTAGTTCTTTGCCTAAGAGCCAGTCAGTTGACTTACCCTGTGTGATTGGTTCTGGGAAATGTTGTGTTAGGATCTTTACCAGGATGCCTCCACTAAAGTGGAATACCACTTGCCAGTCCTTATTTCTCTTGCTCAAGGATGGTTCTTCATTGAAGGCATGTTTGATGGATTGAGGAAATAATATGAAGCAGAGGTCAGAGAAGGGAATGAAACATGTTGACATGGTATGGAGTCTTGCCACTCCAGGGACTAAGCTTAGTTTAGCAGCTGTGCCCAGGGTAGCTTTTCGAGCTAGATATTTCAGAACTTCTATGCCACAGGTCATTGACCACAATACCATATTCTTTTTGGGCAGAAATGATTTAAGTCCTACAAATGCAGAGAAATGGGACTTGAAGAGGGAGGTTGTATCAGTCTAGCAAAGATGCTATTCACAATAATTTCCTATACAATGGCCAGCCATAGTCAGCATGTCTCATGTGCCTCTATGGGGATAAAAATAGCCCAGGGGTTAAAGCTTTCCAATGAACATAACAGTCCATCTCCTTTGGTATGGTGCTTTAAGGGATGTCTTCCAGTTGTTTATCAATGTTACTCAGGCTAAGGAATAGTAACTATAAAGAAAAAGATCTGCTTTTACTCAGATCACCTACTTATTAAGAGAATATGAAAACTCATAACAGATAGTAGCATAAATATACCAGGGAGAGAAGTCATATCTGACCCTATGGCAATCTATATAAAGGAGGAATAAGCTGTTAGTTATGACTTCTTGCTCCTTTCTCTAAAGAGTTGGTTATGAGGGTGGAGAAATGAAGGTGGGGTTAGTTATTAGTTATGGTTTCTCTCTCTCTTTTCTCTCAAGAGTTGGCCATGAGGTTAGAAGAATGAAGGAGAAACTAGTTGCTAATTATGACTTCTATTTTTCCCTCAAGAGTTGGCCATCAAGTCAAAACTTGGAGAAAACACACAAGCATCTTAACCAATGCATATAAACATTTGACAAAAAAAAATAAAAGAGTTGGCCATCAGGATGGTATAGTGGGCCAGGTGAAGACTAGGAAGATGCAAGTGGAACAGACTCAAGAGGACAATTCTATACAGAGAGAAGGGAGCTCTGGAATGACTGCCTCATTGGATTGTTTTCCTGGAAGCCCACAGGAATTAATTTCCTAGGGGCCTAGGAATAAGCTATACACACAGGTGGGCTGGCTTGCATTCAGGTAATGAGCCTTTATAGTCTAGCTCTCATTGTTGGACAATAAAAGGTTGATCTATCCAAAGGAGGTCGTGGAAGGTGAATCCTGCCCCCTCAAAATTGTGAGACAGTGGGTTATTTCTTTGGTCTAACTCTGGATATAAAAATTATTACCCAAATTTTAAGCTAGACTAATCTATTGGGTCATCTTTCATTACTTCTACACTTCCAACTCTCCTTACATCACTCAGTCTCTGACTGATTGAATCTGTGTCAAGTAACGGTTAAACCCTCCACGGATCCCCTAAAGACCAAGCACCAGCTGGGCGTAGACCATCTGCCAACACCAGCAGTCATGTGAGACCCACTAATTGGGCACATATCTCCTGAGTACACAAGCATGCCTGTGCCAAAGGGGTAGCAGTGCCGTCCCAAACCACCAAAACATGCAATGATTTTATTGCTTAAAAAATTTCAGAAAAAAAGGGGGAAAGAGAAGACTTGGCTGAAGGCAAGATTACTTTTCAAAAAGGAACTGCTTTTCCCAGGGTATACGGTGCAGACAAAACTCACTGTATTCCTTCTAAAAATGTGTCTGGAGAAGTCTTCCAAGATGATTAATAGGGCAAGTATTTTTTCACAGGGGTCTGACCTTTGAAAGCACAGACAGACAGAAGATTGAAATGGCTAAAGACGGTGGGGAGCAGACAATTCCCTCCAGAGACATCATGTCCGAGCATTCACATCTCATCATGACCCATAATCCACATGTTGTCCCCAGTCTGAGGGGTAGGGAGAGAAGTCTTCAGAGTGATGTTGCCTTTGAAAGGTGTTTTCATGAATTTGTAAGGATTTTCATTCTCAGGATGGGACAGAGGCTGGTTTCCTATCCATTCAGAAACAGTGGACATCTTGGCTCAAGAATAGAAGGTTCTTGGCCCAAGCTCTCAGCTCAGAGCCATGTGCAACATTAAGAGAAATCACTTTCTAGATGCAACATGTATGGTTCTCTGAAGAGGGAAGGAAGAAATATTTGGCGGGGGGGAGATAAAATGACTGTTTATAAGTTCTCTGTTGAAGCCTATCTAAAAACTTTGTAAAACAATGTATTTCTTTGGAAGACAGGCCACCTGAACCTTGAGGATTTTTAAAATTGATTATTTTATTTAAATACCATGGTTACAAGACTGTTCATAATACAGTTGGTGTTTTTCTTCACAATTGCAAAGTTGTTCATGATTGAGTTTCAGTCATGCAATGTACGGCACCCTTCCCCACTGCACATGAGCCTTAAGGGTTTTTTTAATCAGATCATTCAGATAGAAAGAAGGAATCTTGATAAGAATTATTTTTTAATAATATCTTTATTTAAGCACAATGATTACAAACATGCTTGTAGTTGGGTTTCAGTTATAAAAAAGAATATCCCCTTCACTAATGAGACCTCCCCACTACCAATGTCCCCCATTTCCCTCGGCCACCCTATGCCTGTCTTCGAGACAGGCTTTCTATTTCTCTCACTCACTGCCATTGCCACGATAGTTGTCCCTGTAGTTATTTCTCTAACTACACTCACCACTCTTTGTGGTAAGCTTCATATCATGGGCCAGTCCTTCCAGCCCTCATCTCTATTGTCTCTGTGTATTATTGCATTAATATCTTTTATTTTTCTTAAAATCCATAGATGTCTATCTCTCTCCCTCTGACTTATTTCACTCAACATAATAGTTTCCATGCCCATCCATGGGTAGGAAAAATTCATGCCCTTATTTTTCTTGACAGCTGCATAGTATTCCATTGTGTATATATACCCCAGTTTCTTTAGCCATTCATCTGTTGTCAGGCATCTGGGTTGTTTCAAGATTCTGGCTATTGTAAATAGCACTGCAATTAATATAGGTGTGCAGAAGGCCTTTTGTGTTGTGTTTTTGTGTTCCTAGGGTATATCTCTAGGAGTGGTATAGCTAAATCATATGGGAGCTCAATTTTCTTTTCTTTTTTTTTTTTTTTTAGGAATCTCCATATTAGGTTCAGCTGAGTCCAGACCACAATCTTTTATTCTCTTACATATACAAACTCTACATTGTGGGATGATGGATAAATGGGTTGAAGCAAATGGCCTGGATCCCAAAGAAAGCACATTTCTGAGCTTACCAGAATGACCTAATAATGGTCTCTAATGACCTGAGAAGTTCCATCAATGTTGTACTAAGCTGTATAAATGGCTTAGGTACTTCATTTGTCTGGTCCTTTCTCTTGGTTTAAAAAATTATTTTTATTCAGGGAAAAAGACCTGTAGTATGAACAACTTTGTAACCATGGTGTTTCAATAAAAATAATAATAAGACTCAAAAAAATAAAACCTCCCTAAAAAATTAGAGCAAAAATGTTAAAAATTATTTTAATTTATTTATACCAATATTTTAATTGTTGGCTTAAAAGTATGTAAAGAAAGACTTAGTTGGGGAACATATTAGGTCACCAGTGTGCAGTGGATGTCTAAGCCTGGCTGTACCCTAAAACTAAGTCTGAGGCCAATTGTTTGAGGAGGGATTAAAAGAGAGAGAGAAATGAGAGACCAGAAAGGCAGGGAAGGCGGAAACCAACTTAACTATACATTACCAAGCAAGACACTTTGTAGAGGTGTACTATAGAACAGGCAGCAAGTCCAGGCCTCTTGACCTTCTAGGAAGGGGCAGATAGGAATCCAACAAAGAGGAGGTTCCTGGTAGCATGGGTTAGGAATCAGCCCACAGAGCATTATATTTTCACACTTGAGTTGCACATGTGTGACTTTCCCACAGGAGAAAAAGGGAAGCCCCAGACAGGAAACAGGGGTGTTTTATGTAGCCTCAAGGTGTGCCCTCTCCATGGGGAACAGTTGGAAACCTACAAGACATCTTTGCCAAAGTGGTGAGTTGTGGCTGGGCATTGAGCAGGAAGTCTAAGGAAAAGAGCCACAGGGCTCTGATCCCATCCCTATTTTCTAGGGAAAGTCTACTGTTTAGAAGAGAGATGTATATGAAATAAATTAACAGCTACACTACTACACATTTGATAAACTCTGTGAAAGGAGAGGAAAGAAATAAGAAATTCATTATCTAGTCTACCTTAAAATGGAATGATAAGGGAGGCTTCTGGGAGGCTTATATGCCATCAAACATAATCTCTCCAAGGCCCAAATCTGGTAAGCTGTCCCCACCCAATAAGGTGTGTGATGATCCCTGCCATGTGTTTAGAAACAAGAAAGCCAAAATAAAGGACTTCTGCCTTGCTCCCTGCCTGCCTTTCTGCATAAGACAGCCATCGAAAATAATCTCTCAGGGCCCAAACTCAGTAAACTGTCCCCACCCAATAAGGTGGAGCCAGAGGAGTGCAGCTGCTTTGCTTTGCTCTACAGCCTCTCACATCTTCTAACCCATGAACTCCACCATATAACATAGTAAAAAACCACACTACATGTGTGGCAATAGGGAAATAATGCAAGACAAAACCACATATTGAGAATGAAGATAGCAGTTCTGATGACCTGAAAAGTACAAACCATCTAGGTATCTTCTCAGATAAGGTATTTAGAGTAGAAATATGGAGGATGCTCAGAGAACTCAAAGAAAGCATAGATAGAGCTGAACAGACCACAAAGATAGAACTCAGAAAACTCCAAACTCAAATAAAAGGACTGAAAAACTCGGTAGATGAAATGAAAACCTCAATGGAAAGCCTCTCTAACAGAGTAATAGCATCTGAGGACAGGGTCAGTGAGCTGGGAGATGGGATACTAAACAACTCAATACAGCAGACAAGATTGAAAAAGAATCTTAAAGTAAATGATCAGACAATGGATAAACTACTCAAAGAATGTGAACAGATGAAAATAGAAGTCTTTAATAAACTCAACCAAACAACATAGGAATCATTGGAGTCCCAGAAACCCAGGAAGAGAATAATAATAAGAGGAGTTGGAGGAAGAGGAAGAAAAGGAAGAAGAGGAAGAAGAAAAAGAGAAAAAGAAGATAATGAAGAAGAGGAGGAGGAGGAAGAAGAGGGGGAACAAGAGGAAGAAAGAGAAGACAGAAAAGAGAAAAGAAGAGGAGAAAGAGGAAGAAGAAAAAGAAGACAAAAAAGAGGATGAGGAGAAGGCTAGGGATGTGGTTCAAGTTGTAAAGCAGATGACTTATAGGTGTCAATGCCTGGATTTGATCCCAGATGATCTTGTGTTCATGCTCTAATATTCTCACAACCTGTATGAATTCGTGTATATCTGTATTTATAAAATATGTGTTATGCATGCTCACATCTAATAAAGCACTGTAAAACAAAAAAAAGAAAGGGGAAAGAAAACAAAGAAGCAGGAGGACAAGGAGAAGAAGCAGGAAGATGAAGAGAAGTAAGAGGAAGTGAAGGAGGAGTAGGAGCAGGAAGCAAGAAGAAGAAGGTGATGATGATGGAGGAGGAGGAGAAGAAGGAAAAGAAGGAGGAGGAGAAAAAAGGAGGAAAAGGAGGAAAAGAAAAGGAGGAGAAGGAGGAGAAGATGCAGAAGAGGAAGAAGAAGAAAGAAGATGATGATGATGGAGAAGGAGGAAAAGAAGAAGGAGGAGAAGAAGGAGAAGAAGGAGGAAAAGGAGGAAAAGAAGGAGGAGGAGAAGGAAGAGAAGACGAGGAAGAAGAAGAAGAAGAAGAAGAAGAAGAAGAAGAAGAAGAAGAAGAAGAAGAAGAAGAAGAAGAAGAAGAAGAAGAAGAAGAAGAAGAGAAGAAAAGAAGATGAGGAAGAAGAAGAGAAGAAGAAAAGAAGGAGGAGGAGGAGAAGAAGAAGAAGAAGAAGAAAGAAGGAAGAAGAAGGAGGAGGAGGAGGAAGATTGAAGGGGGAAACTGAGGACATTGGTGGCAGGAAATGTGCACTGTTGCACATCGTATGATTGAAACTCAATCATGAACCAGTTTGTAACAGTGTATCTCACAATGATTATATTTTTTAAATATAATTTTTATTTTAATCATAGTGGCTTACATATCATTGACAATAATATTTTAGGTACATATTAACAGAGAATCAGGGGAATTCCCATCACCGAATTGTCCTCCCTCCACCTCCGTTCCCGTCCTTCTTCCCATATCCTCTTCCCTTACCCCCGGAGCTGCTAGAATAAGTGATCCCCTCTGTGCCTAGCTTACTACTTAGTGGTCTTACACCTATTTGGTCTTGGTACCTCCCTTATCCCCCCCATTGGGAGGTGGGACTAGATAGTTCAAGTTATGCCGGTTTTGTTTAAAGAAGAGAAAAATAATAACCTGGAGGAAAAAAAAAGAAAAAAAAAAGAATCAGATACTCCAGAAATGGGCGGAGGCTTTCATCCTTGGTTTGAGAAACGAAGGGGAAAAAGAAGGTGAAACACCACAACAGTGCATAATGAACTGTCAAATAAAATATCCAGTGAGCATTCCAAAAAACAAAACAAAACAAAAGGGTAAGCACCATATAAAAGCCATGGTATTAAGATAAAAAAAATGTGGCAGAGCACATAAGAAAAGAAAAGAAGAAAATAAATAAATAAATATAAATGGAGACATCTACTTCAATAGCCAAACCATAACAATGAAATCAACAAAAAATAGATAAGTAAATAATAATAAAAATTGTTTTGTGCTTTTTTTTCCCCTCCTGCCTATGCACAGTAAATATTGGGGTCATTCGAAAAGGAATTTCCTTTGCCTAAGAGATACAGGGTTTCTCCACCCTTGAAGTATATTGTCATGGGATTAACTATAGACACCTTTCAGGTTCATTTACTCTCCCCTTGGTGTTTTTGTGGTGTATGGAAGACTTCTGCTCCATCCTGGTTGATAACATCAGACCTCTGTATCTAGAAGTCTCGGTATCTGCACGAGTCAAGGAGTTGAACTTATGATTATGTCTTTCTTTGTGGATCTAGAGTTCTGTTCCCTCAGTGTCATTTTAATCCATCTTCTGTATTTGGCAGTCCTGGTCTTTGCGCTGATCCTAGGAAGGGGCCTGGAATAGCATCTTCCGTTATGTTTCCAGAGGTCCCCCTCCATTGCAATAGTCTCAGACAGACCTCTGGAACTAGAATCCAGAGACCCAAACTATAACAAGCTAAACACAAAATGGACCTGTTACATTGATAGACTAAGGAGTTACAGGTTAGGGTATGCATGCTGGGAACTCTGGTGGAGGGAGGTCAACACCAGTAGTGGGAATGGCCCTAATTCACTGTCATGAGATGCCTGAAATACAACTAGGAAAGATTTGTAGGAGCTGGAGTGATAGCACAGCGGTAGGGAGTTTGCCTTGCACATGGCTGACCAGGGATGAACACCAGTTCATGATATAGAGCACCAGTTCGATTCCCAGCATCCCATATGGTCCCCCAAGTCTGCCAGGAGCAATTTCTGAGCACAGAGCCAGGAACAACCACTGAGCAACACCGGGTGTGGTCCAAAACCCAAACAACAAACAAACAAAAAGACTTGTAATTCACAATGGTCTCAAAAAAATTTGGGAAAATAAAAAGAAAGCATATTGAGCCATAGCAATAAAAATGGTGCAGCATGTTGAGTGCTGGATTTCCTGAACCCATTACTGTACCTTTTCACTGTGTGGATTATTTCCTGCATCAATGTTTGTTCCTAGAACCATATCTATCCAGTGTTCTGCTGTTTGAACCTGAGGACTTAATTCAATATAATGAGGCTCATAACAGGGCTCTGCTGGAATATGGCACACACAACAGCCAGAGAGCACAAGCCCCTCAGCTGCAACCCAAGTGGCTGAGCAGGCAACACCTGGGAAAGTTACTGAAGACAGAGGGATGTGGTGGTCTGGTATGTCAGTGAAAGCTCTTGCCCCTGCTCCATTTGCTGTTTCAGGCAAGTACAGACCAGCCAGGACACTCAGGGCACGAGACACATGTTCTAGAGTGCTTTGTTTGATTCAAATAAATTAAAGGCTCTACTTGCTTGGCTTTCATCTGTGAAAAATTTTATAGAGATAATCTTTCCTTCCTGACTCAGAGAACCCTAGGACTTCCACCCAATGTGACTGCTTTGAAGAAGGAATGAGCCTCCACAGATTAGTCGTCCTAGTTGTTTGTAAGCAAGGATGCTTTAAGAAGTCTTGTTTTCTCCAGCAGACTACTTAGCAGAGCTTTTAATGGCTATTGTTGGCTCCAGTGCACACAGAGGTCTGAATATTTCTCTTTCAGTACCCATTTTGGTTCATCCAAACCATCAAAGATGAAGGGCAACTTTTTTAGTTGAGAAATGATTTACCCAATGATAGTCAGTATTTAGCCACGAACTTAGCAAGACTCATTTTCTTATACTGGGCAAGGTCTCTACAGTTGAAGTAGAAGACATGTTGAAAATGGTCGCTATACAGCTGGCCTTCTTCCCAGGCTTTTCTCACTTGCCTGACCTATGTAGACTTCCCAATTCCAGCATTTCCGTGAAGAATAGCTGTGTGATACCTTTCCTGGGTAGCCAGGTGTGGGCCAAATAAATCTCTGACTTCAATAAAATGTCCTGGATCTTCCATCATTCCATGATACCAGTTTTCATTTGCTAAGGACTCATAGCATCTGGGGGCTGATCTGTGTAGAAGTATCAGATGTGAAGTTTTGGTATACATTCTCTTTCTTCCATGGCTGTTTGGGGCAGAATATCTCTGTCATTTGGCTTTGGTATCCTCCTCTAATTCCTAATTAAGGATGGAAATATTAAATATAAAGTAAATATAAGATTTTTATTTCTTAAGTATACATTTATCTATTCATTAACTGCTCACTAAATGCATGTTATTTGAAAAGTACCTTCTATAAAGAATCAATATAAATAGAGTATTTCCATCTATGAATTGGCACTTGTGACATCTATATGAAGAATATGATGGATAAATGCATAATATGATGAATAATGTAGCTAATTTTCCTGATTTTTGACACTGCTCCATCAGCATCCATAAGAGAAACATATGGAAATGACATCCTTCATAAACTCCTATTGTACCCAAATCAACATTATCCATACTGGGTTACGAACAAATCTGTTACCCTTAATTCAAAGTATGCATTTCCCAAAACTGTACAATTATTATTTAATTTTTCTTTTTTTTCTTTTTTTTAGGGTAGGACAGGAAGCATGGTAAAGAGAAGACTATAATTCATAGTGCTGAAGGGGATATGCAGCACCAGGGATCAAACTTAGGGCCCTTCATATAAAGACACATGTTCTATCACTTGAGCCACATCCCTGATCATCTTCTCTTTTTTATATTTAGAAGTTTCCAACATTATATATAATTTCAGAAAGTCAAAATAAAAATGTGTGATATAACACCACCTTCTAGGGAGTGCAGAGATAGCACAGCGGTAGAGCCTTTGCTTTGCATGCGGGAGGGATCTGGTTCAATTCCCAGCATCCCATATGGTCCCCCAGCCTGCCACAGGCATTTCCTGAGTGCAGAGCCAGAAGTAACCCCTGAGCACTGCTGGGTGTGGCCCCAAAGCAAACCAACTAATAAATAAATAAAAAGTTTAAATAAAAAAAAACATAGAGAACAGAAGAAATGAGCCTTGTTTACAGCCTGCCAAAACTATTAGAAAAGAAAAACTTTGTCTAAATAAGGAAAGTGGTTTTTTTTCTTTCAAATATAAGGAGGGGGTAATTTTTATATAATACTATGAAAAACCATACCAATATGTTATCACAAGGAGAAAATGATTCTCTTCCAGCAACTGAACCCAATATACGACATAATGTTATTTTGAATTATACAAAATTTTAAATAACTAATACAGGCATTTGATAAGATGTTTATCTTTACTTTGTTTGGTTTGTTTTTGAGCCACATCCAATGACACTCAGGGACTGCTCCTGGCTATGTGCTCAGAAATCGCTCCTGGCTCAGAGGACCACATGGAACACCAGGGATTGAACCCAAGTGTATCCTGTTGCGGCATGCAGGGTAAATGTCCTACCGCTGTGTTATTGCTCCGGCCCCTATTTTTACTTTTTATTGGAAAATGATAATGAAAGCATCAAAGAGATATGACCTATTGATGACAGATAGGTAAAAACAGCTGTTATCACAAAGAAAAGCTGCATATTTTGGTGAGATTGTGAAGAAAGGTCAAACATTGTATAATGTTGGTGGAATATTAACTGTTTTAGCTATTATGAAAGTATGTGGCTATTCTTTAAAACTAAGATTATAAACATAATGCAATCTATATTTATATTATATAATTTATTATCTATATATAAATAATATACATCTAGATATATCTGATTATTATCTATATTATGCAATACATTATATTATTTATATATTATAGATATATAATCTATATATCATAAATAATTCAAAATATCTATATACATCCTTATATTATATTAGAAAACAACCCAAGTGCCACGCAAAATATAACCCAGTAAAAAATAAAGGGGCTTACCTTTTATGCAGCTAACTTGGGTTTTATCCCTGGCATCCTGTATGGCCACATAAGCGCTGCCAGGAGAAATTCCTGAGTGAAGACCTAGGAGTAACCCCTGAGCATCAGTCAAAACTCATTTAATATATGTACGCATACGCACAAATATATACATATATTCAAACATACATACACATACACACACACATATATATATATACACATATATACACATTGGGACAGATTTCACTCCCTTCTGACTAGGCCTACCAGCTACCACAACTAACCTTCTCACCTTTTAAATGTCCCAGTTCTGCAGTCAAACCTCAACAAACTCATAGGACAAAACATCCAGGTAGAATAACTTCTGAGCTGAAGGTCAGACCTTTTGGGATGGGCAGATTTCCCTCCCCTCCTGCTACACTTGCAAGCCATCACACCTGATCTCCTTCACCATTTTAACAGGCCTAATTTTAAAGTTCCTGAAGCAGGCAGCAGCAAGACAGCTGTAAGTCACCTCCTCCAAACTTTACAGTATATACAGCCCAACAGAAGCAGAGGAAATTTGAAGAGAAACTTGCACAGAAGCCCACCGAGCTCAATAAGGAAAAATACAAAAGGCCCAATCAGCACTAACCAGCTTAGTAAATACTCAGATGATGACTTTAGGAACAGCATTGTGATCTATATCAATCATCACGAATTGATCTATTTGTAATCATTTTACATTTTGCTATAGAGAGCAATACCAAGTAAAAGTTTTAGTTTTCTGTTAAGGGAGCAGGTTGGGGGGTTGGAAACTATGGACATTGGTGGAGGAAAGGTCACAGCAGGGCTGGGATTGGTGTTGGAACATTGTATGCCTAAAACAACTGTATTATATCTTAGTTGTATTTAACAACTTTTATGTCATGGTATTAACATTAAAAATTAATCTTTATACACTAAGTAATATTACCCAGCAATGAAAAGACTTAGTCTTGAAAAAGAAAAAGAAAAGAAAATAGCACAGCGTGACAGGAGAAATGGAAAAAGTGAAAATGAGAAGCTGAGTGCAACTGAACTAGATAGGCAGCCAGGTCCATCCACATCAGGGTGGGATGAAAAGATACTAGAGGTGTTTGGGAAGATGCTCTGTGTTTCTGATGAGACATTTTGATGAATATGACTCTGTAGCTAGAGAAAGCAGGGAAACTTTCCTGAGGTAGTTGTAGCAGGTTAGGGAAGGCAAGATGGAGTGTGGAGTAGGCAAGATGTAGGAAGAATATTAGAGAGCTTTTTTTCTTTCAAAATGATGAGGAAGGACAAGGAAGAAAGGAGAATCAAGGATGACTTGCGAATTTCCACTTACTCCCTCACCAAGTGTTTATTTTTAAAAGCCTGCTACCAGCATGTCATTACTTTCGATCTTAAGAATTCAAAGATTGAGAAGATTCCATCCCAGCCCTCAAATGACTCAGTCTTGTGAGAAAAGCAATTCCAGGGGTGAGGAGAAGCAATTTAAGGTTTCACATTCCAGCAGTCTCTGGGCTAAAAAACGGAAATTATTCTACCTTTTTAGTAACTGTCCACACGAGTGTATTCTTCTAGCTTTTACCTATCAGATACATGAAAACCAATCATAAATAACATTGTAATTTCATTATGATTAAATTAAAAAAAACAGAAGAAATAAAACTACTTCTCAATTGCTCAAAATACTTGAGAAAAGTTATTCAGAAGGGAATCAATATTGTCCTTGAGTTTGTTTTATTCTTAGTGGTTAAAATTAGCTTTTCAGCCACCTAGTTGTATACCTACAGTTCAAAAAGATTCACTCCTGGGGCCAGAGAGATAGCATGGAGGTAGGGCATTTGTCTCGCATACAGAAGGACGGTAGATCAAATCCTGGCATCATCCCATGTGGTCCCCCGAGCCTGCCAGGAACAATTTCTG
The DNA here is from genome assembly GCF_024139225.1 of Suncus etruscus. Classification (NCBI taxonomy): domain Eukaryota; kingdom Metazoa; phylum Chordata; class Mammalia; order Eulipotyphla; family Soricidae; genus Suncus; species Suncus etruscus. The sequence continues at coordinate 154,791,464 of NC_064852.1, read as the reverse complement.
AGCGTAGAACCAGGAGTAACTCCTGAGCACTGCCGGGTGTGACCCAAACACACACACACACACACACACACACACACACACACACACACACTCACTTCACTCCTGAAAATAGAAATCCTAAATAGATTGGAGCTTTCAGTGATCAATGTAGCTAGACCAGCCTCTGTGAAGAAGTGTTTCTGACATGATACATGAATGATTCCTTTCGTTTCCTCTGAGGCCTCAGCATAAGATCAATAGTGCTCTTTCAAGGCTGGCATTCTTAAAATTACTGGTCAATATTTATATTGTGAGGACTACCTGAATAAGGTCAAATGACTCAAAATCTGCTGGTCTTGAGTCTCTATATTCATGGTCCTTGAAAGTATTTCAATTTGCTATCATATTTGCACTTTAATTTTTAATAAGATAGTCACATATAAGAAGCCATTTTATATGTGACATTTATCACCCATTCTTGATAGAAATGCCAAAAGAGCCACCCACAGAGGAGTAAGAACTTTCTTATATGCACCATTTGAGCTGAGGGAAGCACCTCAGCTTGAGCACCTAAGATTGGGCACTATCTCTCAATCTGTCTCTGAAAGCCATGGGTAAACTGCATATTAACAACTTTTCTTGAGAAGGACAGTGAGTCAGCAGTGACGATAGCAGCATCAAGGCACAGGCCCGAGATTCTTGATCCTGAGTCACTTTCAATGTTATTGATTATTTAAAACAGGCTCTCAATAGGGCTGGAATCATACATAGCACAGCAGGTAGGGCATTTGCCTTGTAAGCAGTGACTCAGATTCAATCCCCAGCATCCCATATGGTCCCTGAGCCTGCTAGGAGTAATTTTTGAGTGCAGAACCAGGAGTAACCCGAGTGTTTGGTGTGCCCCTCTCCTCACCTCCTAAAAAAAATAAAAAACAGGCTCTCAAAAAATGATTGGAAAGCAATTCTATAATCACATGGAAACTTAAAGTAAAAGGTTCAGCTAGACTTATATCATATCACATACATTTCCAACTTAAAAAGTAATGATAGAGAGTTATAAGCCATTATAATAATGGCTTAATACAAGGTTACTGTATTGCAAATATTCATTCAACATGTTAGGGTTGGGCCATAGATACTTGGTCACTACCAGACTGGCTCACAATATTAATTAAAGTTTGAGATTTTCAAAGGCAAAGATACAAGTTTTTCTCAAAGTTATAATTTTGAGATAATTTTGGAATTAGTTTTTTATCAGCATTCAGAAAGTATCATGTTAAGAAACTGTGTTTGTTCTTCTAAGGACAGGCACTTGGCAAGGACTCCATTCTTATTCAACAGCATTAGAAGTTCTAGCAACAGCAATCAGACAAGAGAAGGAAATCAAAAGAATCCAAATTGGAAAAGAAGATTTTTCTATTTTCAGGTGACATGATATACATCAAAGACCCTAAAGAGTCCACAAAATTCTTCTAGAAACAATAAACCCATACAGCAAAGTGGCTAGGTACAAAATCTATACACAAAAGACAATTAAAATTCCTTTATACAAATAACGACTCAGAAGAGAAAGAGATCAAAGAGTTTCTCCCATTTAAAATAGTATCCAAACTATCAAATACATGAAAATCAACCTCAGAAGAGAAGTGAGAGACCTATATAAAGAAAACTTCAAAACACTTCAGAAAGAAATTGAATAAGACCTAAAGAAATGGAAGAACATTCCATGCTCATGGATTAGAAGAACCAATATCATCAAAATTACTCTCTCTTCTAAACTACTATATAAATTCAATGTAATCCTATTCAAATTCAGACAACATTCTTCAAAGACTTATACTAATCAGTTATAACACTGTGTGGAACCACAAAAGACCTAGTATAGCCAAATCAATATTGAAAAACAAGAAACTGGGAGGCATTTCATTACCTAATTTGAAACTCTACTTCAAAGTTATAGTGACCAAAACAGCATGGTATTGGAACAAAGACAGATTTTCAGACCAATGGGTCAGAATAGAATATCCAGTAACAAACCCCCAAGTATATGGTCAACTAATCTTTGACAAAGTAGCCAATAATATGAAATGGAATGAAGACAGTCTCTTCAACAAATAGTGTTGGAACAATTGAATAACCATATATAAGAAATTAAAGGTTGATCCATATCTCACACCGTACACAAAAGTCAATTCAAAGTGGATTAAAGACCTTGAGATTAGGGGCCGGAGAGGTGGCGCTAGAGGTAAGGTGTCTGCCCTGCAAGCACTAGCATAGGAAGAACCATGGTTCGATCCCCCGGCGTCTCATATAGTCCCCCCAAGCCCGGAGCAATTTCTGAGCGCATAGCCAGGAGTAACCCCTGAGTGTCAAACGGGTGTGGCCCAAAAACTAAAAAAAAAAAAAAAAAGATCTTGAGATTAGACATAAACTCATAAAGTTCCTTGAGAAAAACATAGGCAAAACACTCCAAGACTTAGACCTCAAAGAAGTCTTTGCTGATAGGATGCCAATAGCAAAAGCTATAGCATCAAGCTTGAATAAATGAGACTAAATTAAACTAATTTTTTTCTTTTAATTGTATTGATTGATTGATTGATTGATTGGTTTTTGTGCCACACCTAGCTGTGCTCAGGGGTCACTCCTGGCTCTGCACTCAGAAATTGCCCCTGGCACACGGGGTGACTATATATCGAACCAGGTCACTCCTAGGTCAGCCAAATGCAAGGCAAATGGCCTACTGTTATGCCATCTCTCTGGCCCCAAACTAAAATTTTCTGTATGGCTAAAAAAACACAGGGTAAAATTGAAGACAACTAACTCACTGGGAGAAAATATTTGCACTCAACACATCAGATAAAGGTTTGATATCTAGGATATACAAAGTATTCACAAAGGTTAACTCCACAAAACTTAAAAGCCCCTTCAAATAATGGGGAGAAGTGAACAGACACTTCTCTGAGAAAGATCAACAGATGACAAAAAGATATAAAAAAAATGTTCATCATCACTTATCATTAGGGAAACTCAAATCAAGACAACAATTGATATCACCTTACACCAGTGAGGATGGCACATATCAAAAATAATTTATGGGAACAATCTTTGATGGTGGAGATATGGTGAGAAAGTAACTTTCATCCACAGCTGATGGAAATGCTGCCTGGTCCAATTCCTATGAAAGTATAGAGGGTTCTCAGCAAACTCAAAATTGAGCTGCCATAGATCCTAGAAAATCCTCTTTTGGGTATCTATCCCCAAGACAGAAAAAAAAATTTATCTGAAAGGATGTATGCACACCGCTATTCATTGCAGCACTCAGTACAATAGCAAAGACTTGGAATCAACCTAGCTGTTCAATAACAGATGAGTGGATCATGAAAATGTGGTACATATATACAATGGTACATATATTCAGCAATATGGATGGATCTAGAAGATATTATGTTAAATGAAATAAGCTAGAAGAAGGGTAAATACAGAATGATATCACTTATATCTGGTATTTGGAATTAACTACATGAAGAAACTTAATGGTCTAATCAGTGGTCCTCAAACCTTTTAAACAGGGGGCCATTTCACTGTCCCTCAGACTGTTGGAGGGCAGACTATAGTAAAAACAAAAACTGTGAACAAATGCCTATGCACACTGTATATATCTTATTTTGAAGTAAAGAAACAAAACGAGAACAAATACAATATGTGGCCTGCAGGCCATAGTTTGAGGACTGCTGGAAATGGTAATTGTTTTTTGTTTTGTTTTTGTTTTGTTTTTTGTTTTTGTTTTTTTGTTTTTTTGTTTTGTTTTGTTTTGTTTTGTTTTTGGGCCACACCTGGCAGTGCTCAGGGGTTACTTCTGGCCATCTGCTCAGAAATAGCTCCTGGCAGGCACGGGGGACCATATGGGACACCGGGATTCGAACCAACCACCTTTGGTCCTGGATCGGCTGCTTGCAAGGCAAACGCCGCTGTGCTATCTCTCCAGGCCCCTGGAAATGGTAATTGTTTTGAACACCATTGGCTCCAGATATAGTGAGGAGAAGGAAAGAAACTGAGTGGGAGAAAAGAAACACAGAAGTTTATATTCTCTTTTATACTTCAAAGACAGCTGCAGCAATGAATACAGCTATTTAGATTGAGCAGGTGACCAATTGACTGCTCTTTATAGACATCTGTAATAATGTTCTCTAGTAATGTTCTAATTCATAGAAACAAGTTCAGAATGCATTGGAAGCCCTGGTCTTCCACTACAGTATTCACTATAGAATGTATTAGTGTCTTAATTTTAATATGTCTATAAAAACTCTTTAATCTTTTTGTTCACAATTGTTCTTGAATATAGGTGAGTCATCCTAGATTTTCATTATAGTGCTATATTATATTAGACTCCAAATACAGTGCTCATTATGATAAAGTCTTGACAAATAGTCTAATCTATTCATTTTCTATATGATTATGCCTGCTCATATGATCTACTATTCAGATAATAGGTGGGTCACCCTAGATTTTCATTATAGTGCTATATTATATTAGACTCCAAATACAGTGCTCATTACGATAAAGTCTTGACAAATAGTCTAATCTATTCATTTTCTATATGATTATGCCTGCTCATATGATCTACTATTCAGATAACACTGAAATAGACAACTGCATGCTATAGACTCTAACAACAGTACTCATTCATTGAGTATGTTTTGCAATTTATTTTCAATTCAAGCTAATATACTATTATATCATAAAGCCCATGTTGCCAGTTTGCTTTCAGGAAAGGAACCAGAATGCTCAAGATCCATTAGATGATATACTTCATAGTGTAGACTCCTCTTACAGTTCTCTCTACCATATTACTTAGTATTCTAGACTTGAAAACTATGATTGTTTTAATAATGTACTTGCACAATCTAGCCCAGGAAGCCCTTTTTCAGCAAAGTTTACCCTCACCAATGATAATTTGCCTAGGAATTAGAAAACATTTCCACCTCCCATATGCTCCAGCTTTACCACTCCTAGAGATATATCCTAAGAACACAAAAACACAATACAAGAATGCCCTCTGCACACCTATATTCATTGTAGCACTATTTACAATAGCCAGGATTTGGAAACAACTCAGATGCCCAACAACAGATAAATGGCTAAAGAAGTTGTGGTACATATACACAATGGATACTATGCAGCTGTCAGAAAATTTTCTGCACATGATGGACATGAAACCTATTATGCTGAGTGAAACATGTCAGAGAGAGAGAGAGAGAGAGAGAGAGAGAGAGAGAGAGAGAGAGAATAGTCTCACTTATCTGTGGTATTTAAGACAAATAAAAGACATGATTTTATTAACACCCAGAGACAATAGAGATGAGGGCTGGAAGAACAGGCCCATGACATAAAGCTTGCCACAAAGAGTGGTGAGTGCAGTTAGAGAAATAACTATATTAACAACTATCATGACAATGGTAATAAGTGAGAGAAATAGAATGCCATCTAGAAGAGAGGCAGGGGTGGGTGGGAGGGAAGGGAGGAGATGGGGGCATTGGTGGTGAGAAGGTTGCACTAGTAAAAAGGAGGGTACTCTTTTCTATAACTGAAACCCAACTACAAACATTTGTAACCATGATGCTTAAGTAAATATATTGTTCTTTTTAAATGACCTACCCCCATTTTTTTTGTAAAGTGCTCTGACCTGGTCAGTTTTTCAACTGCAACCTATGGATGAATCTTCATTGTCTATATGTTTGCACGCGTGTATGTGTGGTAACCATCTCTATGTCTAATATTCATCTGTTGTACATAATGTCTTTCTGTGTTGTATATATTCCTTCCTACTGTTATATATTCCCTGCCTTTTCCCCCTCTTCTGCTTACCCCTTTACAAATCTTTTTCTATCCTTTCGCTCTTTCACCCTGATTTGTTATTCCTCCCTTCTTAACTTTTTACCTTCAGTTCTTAACTCTTCAGGAACCAAAATATCCTGCCACCCCAACCTGTTCCCAGCCTGCTGGAAAAAGGACAACCTCCCAGCCCACATTGCCATGGTCTGGAAAAAAACTGCCACCTCTGCTCCTGCTGATTTACTCTTGGCTGCTCCTTTTCTTCCACCTCCCTTCACTGTAGACTGTTGTATGCTACTGGATTTGATTTTTGAGAGACCCTTGCTCAAGAACATTTCCTGATCCATGGCTGCTGTGAGCCATTTATTTTTCTTCAGACCCCACAAGAAGACCACTGAACGTGCTGGATATGTAGGCTGAATGTGTGCTCCAGAGTTTATCTCACCCCCAAATATTTCAAAAGACTTAAAAGAAATATGTATATTTTCTTTGAATATTTCCTTAGGTACTTTCCTTAATGGGTATAATTCTTAGGGCTGCAGTGATAGTGCAGCGGTAGAGTGTCTTGCACACAGCTGATCCAGGACGGACCTCAGTTTGATCCCGGGCATCCCATATTGACTCCCAAGCCAGGAGTAATTTCTGAGTACATAGCCAGGAATAACTCCTAAGTGTCACTGGGTGTGGCCCAAAACCGAAGGAAAAAATAGGTAAAATTCTTATGTATTTCCTTATGTAGATGTACTTTTCCCCCAACCCTCTTTTTCTGAATTTTAGTAGAAAATTCTAGTAGATAAGTTTCTCTTGGGTTCTGAATTCATATTAGAACCAGGTTATAGGGATTGTTTAGCTTGTTATTATTTTTTTATTTTTTGGTTTTTGGGTCACACCTGGCAGCACTCAGGGGTTACTCCTGGCTCTATGCTCAGAAATTGCTCCTGGCAGGCTCAGGGGACCGTATGGAATGCCAGGATTCAAACCACTGTCCTTCCATATTCTGTGCATTGTTCTCTTTTGCATAGGCACATTAAAAGGGGGAAATCTTATGCTTTAATACTTAATACTCAAATACGTACTGATAGTATGATTCCTGAAGCACAGGTAGCCTTAGGCTGGTGAGGACACAGTTCTGGGTCTGGCCAAAGGCTCTTCTGAAAGAAAGAATGGAAATGACAAAACAGTCCAGCTTTCCAAATACAGACTCCAAACTTTTATGGAGATATCTTGGCACGTGTGCAGAGATCTGCCTTTAGTTCTCGCGATGGCCTCCCAGAGCTGTGCTTTTTGCTCTTGCCAAGCAAATAGGCTGGCGAGCTTCTCCATCTGCAAAGTGGAGCGGCCTGTGCCTGAGTTTCTCCAACAGATGGTTCCACTCCCCTCTCCGAGCCTATGATTCCGCAGCTTAAGTTCTAGCAAAGCTGCCCGCTGTTTCCAAGGAGCGGGTGTAATGCAGGCCTTACTATCTGAGCTCATATCTATTACGACAATCAAGCTGCATGTTTTTCCAGGTGCTACCATGTTGGAAACAAGGCACAAGGGGACTCAGAACGTGTTCCAGAACCCGATGTGAAAGTCTCCAATTAGGCTTCTTTTTTGAAATCTAGTTATTGCAAGCTGCTTGGCCAAGATCTGAACTTAACTTAAATGTCTTCCAAACCTTCATGGTTCTTACCACTGATGTGTTTCTATGGATTTTTTAAAATACCATCCCATTAAATAAATATTTGACATTGTGATATTCTTTGACCATTTTTTTTTATGATTTTGAGTGTGAAATTAGGCAGTGCCTGTTGATTGTCAGTAAAATACATATAGTAGAATGACTAATTAGCAACTAGTCCAACTGTCAGGATTTCTGAAACCAGACCAAGAAAAACAGCGACATGGAATTGAAGTCCGCTCAGGGACTCGGATCCTCTGTCTCTTTATGGTGTTGCCATATTTCAGGCCTGTCTTCTTCCCCCTCTCCCCATTCCTACACCCCTCAAATGCCATAAAAAACAAACAGTCTCCCACTGAACATGGTGTGGTTCCGAATGACACTTTTTTAAGCTTTCTGCTGAGTTAGTCAACTGTCTGAAAATGCGTAGACTAGCCTCTTAAGCAAGAGTGTGAGTCAAACTCTCACTGCATACTTGCAAAAGAACTTTGGTATGCTGCATCCTGGGGGGATTTCTGGGCTTGAGACAGACCCCGGTGGCAGAACATCTTAGTGGGGTCCCCCTCTAAGGATGGAGATGAGTGGATCTGAATAGGAGGGCAGCCCAATGAAGGAGGAGGGGGCTGTCCTGGGGAAAATGGAGGAGATCTAGACGTTCCCCATGCTTGTGGCCAAGTGTTCCCTCCTTGATCCTTGGCTGCGAAGAGCAGTAAGCTGCTCTTAACTCTCAACCAACCTTCCTCTGTCCTCTGCAGCCTGTGTGCAGCTCTCTGTGTGCAACTCTATTCCAGCCATTGAATGAATCAGTTTCTTGGACTGAAAAGGGCCGCTTAGCACAGACCAACCTTTCAGTTCTGAAAGCTCCCTGATAATCCCATCATGACGCCCAAATCATTTTTCTAAATGCTCTTTCAATTTCTTTAGAAAACGTTCTCTTGTATTTTTAAATATGGATACCTTACCCATTCTCCCCTCCCCACTCCCACAATACTCATCAAAACAACCAATCCCAGATGAACAGACCATTGGTAAAGTTGATAGAAAAGAATGTGTTTATCACACACACAAAAAAGACAAGGGATTACGATATAAACAAAAACACTTGAGTCAAGAACCAGCACATTCCTATAGAATTATTGGTTTACTAAAACACCTCTGAGTTCTTGTTTAGATTAGTCGTGGTTGATTTTTTTGTTTTCAAATCGTGTTTGTATCTTTTAAAAACTTACTTTCATGGCTGATTGGTTCCTAAGACATTCACAGCCACTGTATAAAAAATATAATGTGTAGGAGCCCAAGCGGTGGCTCAAGAGGCAAGGCTTCTGCCTTGTCTGTGCTAGGCTGGGACGGTGTGACACCTAAAAAAAAAGTATAATGTGCAGATCAATATAAAAGAAGACAACAGCAATAACGCAGTGGGGAGAGCATTTACTTTGCATTTGACCAACCAGGTTTAATTCCTGACATCCCATATGGTTCCAGAGCCTGCAAGGAGTAACTTCTGATAGCAAAGCCATGAATAGCCCCTGAGCACTGCCAACTATCACCCCCCCCCAATAAAAGAAAACAAAGATCACCCATAACTCTGCCATTGAATGTAGATTGCCCTTCAGGACTCTCTATTATTTTATTTTTGATGACATACACAAACACTATTTAAATTTTTTTATGGATTGAGGTTCTTTTTGTTGGGGGGACACACCCTGTAATGCTCAGGGTTGGCTATGCACTCAGAAATAGCTTGGGGGACCAGATGAGACATTGGGGGATTGAACTGCGGTCTGTCCTAGGTTAGCATGTGCAAGGCAAACACTTTACTGCTTGTGCCACCGCTCCAGCCCCTGTAATTTATAATACTATTAATGATATTTTCTCATGCACATTGTTCCAACACCATACTCATCACCAGTGTAGCCACCTCTCTCTCCCAAGGAACCCTCACCTTTCAACCACCACCACCATCAACTCAATTGTGTGGCTCAGTTCTTCTTCACAGATACTTGGCTCAAACAAGCGCAAGTCATCCAGAGCTAAGATTCAGAAACCTTTGCTGGCTGTGTCTGTTGTTTGCCTCCAGCTCTTCTGAAATAGCTCTTTGCTTCTGTATGATTGACATGAAGATCAAGGAGTGTGAAACAAGCTTCAAGACACATCCAAATTTGAGGACCAGACACCCAAACATACACAGTTATGTCTGGCAGATGAGGTGTGTGGGTATACTGGAATTAGTGTTCCCCAACTAGAAGCCAACTGCTACAGATCTTTGGAATCCCTGTAAGAATTCACTCTCAATTTCAAACTTGTTGAGTCAGAGTCAGAAATAGAGGCTGAAGGAGCAAACTCTGACTCTGGGCTTTGTGTGTACCTAAAGTTTCAGCTCTCATCCACCCATGCCCACTGGCCGAGCTTGTCCAAGGCACGAAGCAAGCAAAATCAGTAGCTTAATGTTTAGGGTTCCAAGCAAGGCTGTAGATTTGCTTGGGTAATTCTAATATTATGTTTGAATATAAAAATAATTAAGACTAGGAAAATTCAGGTAATTATGGTAGTCATCCTTACTAGAACTTGCAGAGACTCTTTTCTCTCTTCACAAACACACATACACACACACACACAACACATGCACACACATACATACATTAAATTGCACTCTACTTTTGTTTTTCAAACTCTGGCAAATTATAACTATGCATCCATGTCAACAAACATATTTTTGTAAGTCACTTTAAATAACTTGGGTGATGAAGTTTACCATAAATTTATTTATAAATAGTGCTTTAACAAGCATCCTTGTAGCTAAGTCTTTGGGTATACATTAATTTATTTTTCACTAATGATGCATTCCTAGAGGTCAGAATGGGGGTCTCGTGGAACTTATGCATTTATAACCTACAGTGCTATAAACTATGCATAATATGGATACACGTTTGTATGGCAGAAGGAAACGGACATCTAGTATGCCAGAGTTCATAAAAAGGTGTGCGTATGTGTAGCTAATGTACTCTATTGTAAGACCAAACCAATTCACTCTTGCTCGTGCTGAATCCAAGTAATAACTAAAATGCTATTCTTTCATTGACACCCCAGAGAGAGATCCTCTTCTCATTCTGAAAATCAACTATCAACAGTGTGTAAACATTAAATGCAGACATAGTCTGCATCCCACAGTCCCATCTCTAGTCCAATATGGCAGAAACCATGTAGGTTGAAATTATTCACCAGAGTAGTCTTTTCCTCTTTCACACTTCCAGACAACACCTAAGATGGCAACTTTCTGGTATCATTTTGAGCAATGAGATTTTGTTTTTGTTTTTGTTTTTGGGCTACAGGTAATGCTCAGGGGTTACTCCTGGCAATGCACTCAGAAATTGCTCCTGGCTTGGGGGGCTATATGGGATGCCAAAGATTGAATCCAAGTCTGTCCTGTGTCAGCTGTGTGCAAGGTAAATGCCTTACACTGTGATCATGTATCTTCCCTAGTAAGTGATTTTACTTTCCCTCAACCCACATTTTTTTTTGACATTTACATTCTCTTTGGTAATGTGGATGCCAATGTTTGAATTCATATCTGAGTTAGTTAAAAATGACATGTGAGGGACCAAAGTGATAGCACACTCTGCATTTGTCTTTGCATACAGCCGATCTGGATTTGATCCCAACATTCCATATGGTCCCCTGAGCACTGTCAACTATCACCCCTGCGCAAAGACCCAGAAATAATAACCTCTAACTGATGATGCTAAAAGTGACCCCCAAGAAGATGGCATGTGCCCAATAAACACCTACACAGTTCTTTTGTCCCCAGCAGCACTCCCTTGCCATCCATCCCTGCCATCTTCATCCTCTGTGTCTTCCTGTGAGATCATCTCTGATTGCACCAGTGCCCTTTATTCTTGCTGCCCCACTTCTAGTCAACCTTAGACATTCATTTGGGAAACAGCCCTTCTTTAAAAGGACAGTGAGGAGGACACACGAAACCCAGGCCTTTTCTTCTCTCTCTTGGCAAAGATTGTAAGGATCGTGATTCCTCAATGAAAGATTTCAAAGTTAGCCCACTTATCCAAGGCAGAGAGAAGTTCATCTAGTGCTTTTGCAAGTTATTTGGAAGTACGAATCAAAATTCTCAAGCAACGCTGTCACATGTGCAATACTTTCTCAACATGAATCTGTCCAGAGAAAGTAGTTGGACAAGCATGTCAAGGATAAAGTAAGCGGGTACTTATCACAGCATACAAATAATGGTGGGAGACTGTTCCACCACAGGGAATGGTTGAAATCAAATAGGATTCCCTGTGCAAAAGGGAAATAAATATGTGATTATAAATGACCTGAAAAATAAAAGTCTGTATGGCACAAATGGAAAAACATCTGGGATGGTTAGTAGGTAGAACTGGCAGCTTATAGAGGCAACTTGTACATCAATTGCTTGCCCAGAACTCAAGTGAGTCCACTAAATCCTGATTCCACTGGGAGCCAACTTGGGCAAGGAGAAGAAGAAGCTCAAGAACGCCCTCCGCGTGCTTATGGAAAGGAGAAGAAAGTGACTTGCAGAGATCTCTCGCCCCTAAAGAGAAGAATGTTCTCTCCATGTCTACCCAAAGGTTCCCCCTCACTTAAAACTGGGTTCTGAAAGCAGATAAAGCGATATGCGTGATGCTTTTTCATAACAATATTGCAAACCACAGTACCTAAAAGGAAAAAAATGAAGAGTGAGAGAGAGAAAGAGAGATAGAGACAGAGAGAAGAAAAAGTCTGCCCCAGAGGAAGGAGGCCAGGGGTATTGTGGAAGGGAAACTGAGGACATTGGTGGTAGAAAATGTGCCCTGGTGAAGGGTGTTGGACACTGTATGACTGAAACTCAATCACCAACAACTTGGTAAGTATGAAAAAAAAAACGTATGTGCTTATAAACACTGTTCTATAAACACCCGTGTAAGCTACAGTGTTTAAATAAATTAAATTTTAAAAATATAAAAGAGTGTGATGCTGGATGGAGGCAGGGTGGGGAGACAGCTACAGCCCCCAGGGATTGCTTGGCCAGAGAGCAACAAGTCATGGGCTATCGAGCAAGGCTACTGAGACATAGGCAGCATTTCCTCCTCCTTTCTGCTAATGCAAGTCCTCCTGTGATGGAAAGTAGGGAAGAAGGAAAATATTCCCTACCCTTCCCTCATTGAGATCAAGTCAAATGGCAAAGGTCATGGACTCAGGGAAGGGGGAAGACTTGGGGTCCTGACTGCAATCTCCCCAGTTGTACTCTCTCTTACGTGGGTCAGACATTCCTGGTCCCCTGTGTGATTTCTCCCAGGGAAACAGGTGATAGGAGCACCAGCTCTACCAGAATTCATGCCTGTGCACTAATGGGATGCCCCTGAACCAACCTCCCAATTCTTTATTGTTTTTGAATCAAACCTAGTAGTGTCCTGGCTCTATGCTCAGGGATCACTTCTGGCAGGACTCAGAGGACCATATGGGGTTCCAGGGATTGAACCTGGGTGGATCACAAGTAAGGAAAGTGCCCTGCTCACAGGCCTCTGAACCTCTAATTCTGTCTGGGCAGTTCTCATTCTAGAATCTGGCAGAAGTTAGGATAGACCCTCTCAGATGGCTCTTGGGGAGCAGGCAATTTTCTCCCGTCACTCTTGTGTCCTGGGGCTTGTGGATATAACTCTCCAATCTGTTTCACCCTGGATGTCTTCTGAGGTCTGAGAGTATCCCTCTTCCTGGAGAGGCAACCAGTTTGGGGATCCATTCAACACAGGATTGGCTCCTCTGACTTGATTCCATCTGATTGGTCCGTCTGGGGTGCTAGGGATAAGAACTTTAACTTTTCTTGCTTTAAGGTGGACACCATGCAGCTTACCTTGTCTAGCCTTTCCTTCATTAGTCTGAGTCATGTTTTTCATTTACTTTGACTTACTAGAGGTGAGAAATTTGACCCAGGGGCTGAATAGAAGGTGGCATGCACCCTGGAGCCCAAAGATTCCCTGTCTGAGGAGGAACTGAAGAGCAACAGAACCAGAGAGACCCAGACTGGCAGGCCACCTTCAAACATAATAAAAGCTAGGGAAAGCCCTAGAACAATGTAAGATATGACTTCCTAGGAGCTGCTTACTTGGAGGGAGCCCTGTAGGAATATGGGGGTGGGGTGGTGGAAGAGGCTTTCCTAAAAGTCACAGACCCGGTCTGCTTAGATGTTAATCAATCCAGGTCTCCGAGCATCACAGCTCTGATGGGAATGAGTACTTAGTCTGATCACCTCCTTCCGGAGATAAGAAGGTGGAGCTGTCAGCCTTGGGGCCCTCTGCTGCTCCATGATCCTTCTACGAGGTTACTGGCTTTAGAGGAAAGGGTACCCCCATGCAAAGGTCACACGGCTATTTCATTGCATTCCTGAATTCTAGAGTTCTCTTCCTTTTTGGAGGGGGTCAGCATACAGGGTGTGTTTTTATCATATGAGTATTTATCACTGAGTAGTGTCCTACCAACTGCAACCTGGGTGCCAGAGAGGGATTGGGGCACAGAGGGAATGAAGAGATACCTTCCCTTATCAATCCTGGCACAGAAACCTTTCTCTCTCCCTCTTTCCACTCCCCCTCTGAATCCCCCCAGCCTTGAAAACAAACATGAGTAAGATTTGCTCCCCTGCCCCACCCGGCAACCCCCCCACTTCCATGCAGGGTGGATTAATGAGGTTATGTCTCCAACGGACGAACGTCGAGTTCCTTGGAAGAAAGGCACCCGCATGCAAAGTGGTGGTTGTTATTGTGATGACTTCACTGAGCAGGTCCCACAGCTGTCCTGCTGGAAAAAGGGCCAAGGCTGCCCAGTGCCAGCTTCCCCCAGCAGAGGAGCAGCTGGAATGGATTATTAATGAGACCTGTGTGCCCGCTCTGCTTTGCCCTCCAAGCCCATCAGCCTTGCGCAGTGGCCAGCTCTCCCCGGGACAACCCAGCAGGTTCCGAGCCAGACAGGTGTGGGCCAGGCACCCGCGAAGCTCCATGTGGGTCAGCCTGCTTGGCAGGGCCAGCCCCGCCTGGCCTTCTGAAGCGAGGCCAAGCCATGACCAGGCTCTGTAATGCAGTAGATTTCTCCAGTGAGGATGTGGGGTTAGTGAAACCTCCTCTGTGCTCAGAATTTCACTTGTTTCCAGAGCAGAAGAATGGGGCGGCGAGGCAGATGTACAGGGACCTATTCCTAGACAAACACTTGGAGCCACCCCACTCCCCCTTTCTTCTTTCTACACCCTCTCGTCCCTTGCTGCTCTTTTCTCCCTCCACTCCTTCCCTTCTTTCCTTCTGCTTTGCCTTCCAGTACCAAGAGCTGGAACAGAAACCCAGATGCTATTCTTTCCTATAGGGAATCAGTCCCCTAGGTGCCAGTCATTGAGGTAGACGGGGGCAGAAAATCACATGCCACAACCAAGTCTGAAATCCACCTTACTACATGCTGCTTGCAGCCAAGCAACCTGGCCTTTATGGATGTCTTTGAGACTCCTTAAAGGGGCGGGGAATTGCTACCACTCCTGTAGATGGCAATTCAAAGCCATCTTCCAAAAAGTCATGGTGCGGGGATTTTACAGTTGTATGAAATTAAACTACATGTATTAAAAATATATCAGTAAGAGCGTTAGATAGGGTGGCCAGAGTATTATTTCTGCCTTAAACATGTTGTTTTCCAGTATTGTAAATCACAGTGCCTAAGAGTGATTAGGAGAGAGAGAGGGAGAGAGAGAGAAAGAGAGAGAGAGAGAAAGAGAGAGAGAGAGAGAGAGAGAGAGAGAGAGAGAGAACTGCCTGCAACAGAGGCAAGAATAGGACTAGAGGGAAACTGGGGACACCAGGAACTGATGAAAGGTGTTGGACTAAAACTCAATCAAGAACAACTTTGTAACTGCACCTCACCATGAATGAATTAAAATTTTGTTGATTACAAGTCGGTAGGACAGAGCAATAGCACAATGGGAAGGGTATTTACCCTCCCAGGTTCAATTCCAGGCATCCCATATGGTCCTCTGAGTCTGCCAGGAGTAATTTTTTTTGCCAAGAGTAATTTTTAAGCACAGAGCCAGGAGTGAGCTCTGAGCACCACTACATGTGGCCCCCAAACAAAAAGATTACAATTCAAAGAAATGTTGTCTTCTTTCATGCTTCTCACACATTCACAGAGCAGGTTTCATGGTCAGTGGCATCAAGTATCAGACTCATGGTCTCACACTGAAAGACAGTCTCCTGCAGCTCCCCAAGCATCCCTAGCACTCTTACCTTGCTATATTTTCTCATTAAGAAGGTTTAAACAATGATGGGTCTAGCCAAGAGGAAGTTCTCTGCAGGAAAGAAAATGCAGCCGCCTTTGTGACATGGACTCTGGGAACAGAATCACCAGATGTTGTGTATGTAAATATTTTGGGGGATTACTATGTTGCTCACCCTAATCTGATTAGGTGATTGTGCCCTACCCTAGGGTGTGACCTGGCATTCTGCCCCCACCCTAGGGTAGGACCTGATTCTGCTTCCACCATTGGTTGGTATCTGATCCCACCATGGGGTGGGACCTGACTCTGGACTATAAGAGCAAGGGTCTGTGGAAGGCAAGGGCTTTTGGCTGGCTGGAACTGAATCTGAGTCTTTGGACTTCAGTTTTGTCCATCCGAATAAAGCAAATATTTCCACGAGCCTGATTGTCTGCGAGCTGTTTACCCGCCGTTTCACCTCAGAACCGTGGGCTAGACAGGGTGGCAGACGCGTGCTCCGAGCTGGAAGAAAAGGGCCTCATTCTCCATCCCTCCATCAGTCAACCTCTTCAGGGGCTGACCTGCTACACCAGAAACAGAGATGTTTCTGCAGCCCACAAAGCTACAGTGAAGCTCAGAGTCATGGATTCTGTGAGCAGGAGCTAGGCAAAGATCAAGTCCAGGAATATGAATTCCATAGTGTCCTACTTATGGAAAAGAGCAAAAGCTCTTTACTTGTGCTGCGGCCCTTGGTGCATGAAATAGTTTTAGCTGTCACCAAGAGACACAAGAAGATGGGTACAGAAATGAGCAGGTAAGAAAGATTCACACGTAGAGACGATTCATCCTTTGTTGTTGGCACCTTTTTCTGGCACCTTGTCTTGCTATCTAGGCAGACTCGAAGCCCAGGAGGTGGGTAGGGCAGGTCTTGCTTTAGTCTTTCTGAAGTTGCATGGTACCAAATCCTCTATATTCTTGGTGCTTCTGGGAAACTGAGACTTTATCTCAGAATTCTGTAGGGCTCAGCAAGCTGCACGTAGAATTCGTGACTCTTGAGGACATTGCATGGGAAAGCAAGGGACACATACAGATTTCCATGAAATGCTCTTAATAAATGAATAACTACTTTAATGGAATCACTGTGAAATACAAAGTTACAAAGTTTTTCATGACTGAGTTGTAGTCATACAATGTCCAGTACTCTTCACCAGTGCACATTTCCAGCTGTCAATGTCCCCAGTTTCTCTCTCCCTTCCCCCCTTCCTCTCCCCTGCCTGCCTCTATGACATACCTTCTTCTCCTCCTCCTCTTTCTTCTCCTCCTTGTTCTCCTCTTTCTTTATCTCTTTCTCCTCCTCCTCCTTCTTCCTCCTCTTCATCTTCCTCCTTCTCTTTACCTTCTCTCTCTTCCTTTTTTTAGAGAGTGCTTTAAGACTGGAAAATCAAAGATGCTTGATCTAAATTCAGGCTAGCTGATTAACCAAACCCTGATCAAAGACTTTCAACCAACTCCTGTCACTGTTCTCTGACTGTACCATGTATGTCAGCTATGCAAGGGACTTTTTTCTTGCTCCCCATCCCTCAGAGGTTCCTCGCCTATACACCCTCAACGTGGGTCCCTCACCTCTTAGCTTCAGCCTGAGAAAGCCAGATTGCCTAATTTTATTTTTTGTAACATAATGACTTTTTCATATGCCTGTATGTATTTTTGCTTCATCTTCATATGAATGTTTCATGGATGTCAATCACATGAATTGATTTCAATGCTTTCAAATGCCTATCTGTATTTTTGTTTCATCTTCAGATGCGGTGTTTAATGAAGGCTATTTACGTGAATTGAATCCAATTTCCTTCATTCCCACAGTCAGACTTGTACAATTTCTTTAGGACACCAAAGTGACACAGAAGTACTGGGCTGTTTGGAGAGAGGATATGAAATGGAAAGAGGCTATTGCTAAGTCCTTCAGTCTAGCACAGAGTTAGGTTCCAATTTTTCTGCATATTGGTTGGTCTGAGCTTGGCAAGGTCCCTGCTATCATGTGCATCGGAGGGATGAGGCATTCAAAACTGAGGATGTTCTTTCCAACAGCAGCTTTCTAGAGCAGCAAACGCTCTATCCTCACTGTGGGCCAAGGATCTTTGGGTTCTCCAAGAGTAGAACTCATCTTCCTCCCATCTTGCACAGGGGGAATAGCTAGCAACATGAAACTAACAGCCCTGGGCTCATGGAGAATGGCTGGACCCAGATGTCATTTGTGGGTCACACCCCACTGGATGTGCCTGGCTTGGATAAGGAAGTGGCAGAGAGCAGGATCCAGTTGTTCCCACTTGCTCTCTACAAACGTTGAGTTAGACTGAGTGAGGCAGGGGGTGGGGAAACTGGGTGGTGGAGCAAGGTGCTCCTGCCTTTGTCTGGTCAGGCCAAACTCCCGGGAGACTATCCCCAGGAAAGGGTCACCCCTCATCCCACTTGATGACTTACACTGGCCCAGACCTTGCTCTTTTTGTGGCATGTGCTTGGTAACCAGCTGAATGTGGATAACTGCTTATGGCTTCTCCAGCCCAGGGGCACCTGGGATCCAGCTCCCTCTAAACAAGCCTTTGTAGGGGGGCCTCATTTTCCTCTCTCTCTCTCTCTCCTCCTCACTCACCTGAAGCCAAGAAAGACTGAGCAGGATCAGGGGTACCTCTCTGGACACCCAGTAATTAGGACACAGCCTGAGGGACTAAATGCTCAGATGTGTACATGGATACCCGAGCCTCCAGCTGTAGCCAGCACCATGATGCAGCCTGATTCATGATGTACCTGGACCACTCACCCATGGTTCTATGAAAGGTACCCAGCTCACACATTGCATCCCATTCTCACTGCACCATGTTTCCAAGCATTTTTTGGATTTTTAACCACACCTAGCTCTGTTCTCAGGAATTACTCCTAGGATGCCCAGAATCGAAGCTTGGTCAGCCACATGCAACGCAACCCCCCTACCCACTGTCCTATTGCTCCTGTCCCCCCAACATGTTTAATTTTTGCTTTTTTTGGAGGAGGCACACCCATCAGTGCTTAGAGGTTACTCCTGCCTCTGCACTCAGGAATTATTCCTAAAGGGCTTGAGGGACCCTATGGGATGCCAGTGATTGAAGCTGGGTCACCCATGTGCAAGATAAATGCCCTACCTGCTGTGCTATCACTATAGCCCTCATTTCCCAGTCTTAATGCACCGAGTGTGTATAAATGGGCCTCTGCCCTTTCCACTCTTTGCTGCAAGATTTCAACCATGCTGTGAAGCATCTATCCAAGAGAACTTTATATGAAGTGGGATGAAGCCTGCAGAGTGGTCACAGAGGAGTGGTCGAGACCACTATAATTGGCACAGTGTCATGGCAATATGGCATAGTAGGAGCCAGAAGGCTTTGAGAAAGAAGCGGCACCTTGATTATTTCTGTTAACCTAGGATTTTGCCTGAGAGAGTAAGGGGGTGGTGGAGTGTAGAATGCAAGAAAGGGATCAAAGCAACAAGGAAAAATTAGAGAAAACAGAAAGAGGTAAAAGAAGAAAAGAGAAGACTGAAATGATTCGTGACATTCTGAATACCAGGTAGAAGGAGCTGAAATGCTGGAGTTGCTTTGATAAATGGGGCTGGAAGGAAGCTGAGGCGCTGGTCAACATCTTTTCCTGGATGATGTTTTTTTTCTTGGATGATGTTTGGAAGTCAACAAATATCCAATAGTAGCTGCTAAGATGGATCATTTCTAACTCTCATTGTCATAGTGGTCCTTTCTCTGCTCTCACTGCACTTCCCTGCTCTTTGTGGCAATCTTCCTACCATGGACTGGTGCTCCTTGCCCTTGTCTCTGTTGTCTCTGGATTTTATTACAAGAATGTCTTTTTTATTATTATTTTTGTATATCCCAATACTACAAAACCTTTGTTTTTAAATGAGGACCTGCCTAGGGAAGCAAGCAGGCTGGATTCAGGTCGCATGCCACTGAAGAGACAGTTAGAACTTTAGTGAGTTTTCACCAAAAAAGGAACATGGGGTTTAGGGGTCAGACAGACTAGAGTCTCTGTTGTGACCTGTGACTTAAATTCTTTATCCTGGATGTCAAGGGACTTATCCTGGCATTGTGTCATCTGGATGAGCTCAGAAGGTTAGCTGGCAATGCACTCAGACTAGTCTGCCACACAAAGCAGCTTTTATACTTGTTTCCCATTATACACAAAGGTTGCTGCAGTTGAGCACCCTTCTGCTTGGGGTCAGATGGATCACTGCAAAGGTAGCCCCCGACACTGAGTCTCCAGGTGTGAGAAGCAAGACGACAGGTTCTTGGTTAAAATTGTGGTATGTCTGCACAATGGAATACTATGCAGCTGTTAGGACAAATGAAATCAGGAAATTTGCTTTCACATGGATATATATGAAGAGTATTATGCTGAGTGAAATGAGTCAGAGTGAGAGGGGGTAAACAAAATTATCACACTCATTTGTGTGATTTAGAAAAAAATAGTTTTGATAATAATATTCAGAGGCGATAGAGATGAGGGCTAGTAGGTCAATGGTAAGAATGGACAATGGTAAGAAGCTTGCCACAAAGTATGGGGAGTGCAGTGAGGCAATGCCTTTCCCGTGAAATGCCAGTACTCAGCGGGCTAGAGGAGCCTTAAAAATGTCATCTCTGGGGTCAGAGCGGTGGCACTAGAGGTAAGGCATCTGCCTTGCAAGGGCTAGCCTAGGACAGACCTAGCCTAGGTTCGATCCCCCAGCATCCCATATGGTCCCCAAGCCAGGAGCTCATAGCCAGGAGTAACCCCTGAGTGTCAACAGATGTGGCCCCAAAACAAAAACAAACAAACAAACAAATGCCATCTTCTTAGGTTCAGTTCTTAATTTGTTCCCAGATCCTGCCGATGCATGGGCACCTGCCTGCCTGCCTTCATTCCTTTCTTTTTCTTTTCTGCTGGTAATGTTTGGGCTTCACCACATCCACATTGGACCTGGTCACAGTATTTCCTGAGATGCTGCAAGTCATGTATGGAGCACTAGAGAAAGACCCTTTGCTATACTGGCCTGCCCATCCTCAAGTCACTGCCCTCAATAGCAAGAACAGCACTTTTTGATGAGTAGGGACTATTCTAGAATGAGAAAACACATGCTTTTGGGCCAAGGCCAGATCAGGCCTGCTAGACAGAGCAGCCGAGGACCACACATCTTGGGATATCTGAGTGCCAAGTCCAGGTGAATTCCTAGAGAAACACAGAAAAGGCCTCCAGCTTGTCTCAGCTCAGGGGAAAGCCAGATTATTTAAGACATCTTCAAGAGGCCACGCTGTGTGGGTTCCCCAGTGGGGAACTCTGGGTTTTCACACCAGAGTGGCCATAAATGCAGGAACACAGAAGTGAATACAGATTCTCATGCAGGCTTCTGGTCATAGCCAGGTTCAGAACCCTTCATCCTGGTTTATCTGTCCCACAGTGCCTCCCAACCCTTCCGCAGGATACCCAGAGGAACAAGGCTTGACGGATATGCTACTATTTCCTATAATTCAGCAGGCAGGATTCCTGGTTGGCAGGCCAGGAGCAAAAGCAAAGACGGACTCTCACCTTCAGTTTCATGGCCAAGTGGGCTGCTGAAGAGATCTGTAGGCAATGAAATCAGAGATCACAAGGTCATGGGCTTGTTCTGCTCTACCACTCTTTATAGGGACTGCACTAGAATTTATGGCCATCAATAGCAAATTGAACCTATAGAAGGACCTTCTCGATTAGTCGCCAGATGGTTTACATTTGTATGTGATCATTATTCTCACTTTTGACAACCCCAAATAAGGATGCCCACATTAGCTACTAAATTATCATTGGCTAATCAATGCCCAACGATTCTGTCAGCTGCCTATAGAGTTACTGGCAAGAACAAAGAGGGCAACCTCTGGGTTCTGGGGCTTTCTGGGTAGGAGTTGCCCTTTTCTCACTTACATCTCCATATGTCTGGGAGTTGGCGAGTAACCACCTTTTGGTTCTCTGACCTCTTGTAATGAACCAACTAAAAAGCCAAAGAGTGCCAAAAGAAAGCCAGTTCCTTAAAACATGGCAGACCCTTTAAGGATCAGAGTTTACTTGTTAAATTCACACACACACACACACACACACACACACACACACACACACACACACGTAATTCCCATCACTGCATGATTAATATAGTCCATAGTATCAAAAGTCTGTTTGACTTTTATCCTGGCTACATCTAAGAGGACTTAAAAATTTTTTTGAAAGTCAGATTATAACAAAGCTTGTGTATCATGAAAGATAACCCAAGTCTTTCCTATATTGCATCCTATAAATATAAAAATAGCAAAAACTCAGACAAGCAGTGAATATACAACATACTGTGTGTGTTGATTTCATCTGTACAAGAGACTTGGGAAGATTCCATTTTCAAATACATGAACATGGGATTCAACATCCAAAGCTATGTAAACTTTGTCTTTGAAAATAGAGGTCTACATTCCTTGTAGTGTCAACTTTCCGAACTCCCATCCCCAGGATACCCAGAGAAATGAATTTGATAAGTCTCCAATTATTCCTTGCAGAAGAAACTTAGCAACTCCTCTTCCAATTGACTTCTCCAATTCTTTTAGAAAAGATGAGTGACTGTCCTAAATAGTATTTGGACAGTGAAGCCACAATTACCTGGGCAACTGGAGGAGGGATGCTCTAACTGATGATGGAGAAGGCTTATTAGGGTTCCAGCTGTTGGTGTTGGCATATGAGGTACAAGGGGCAAAATTGAGTGTGTCACATTTTGGAATGAACCTCGGGTATGAGTTTATTTGCTTGGTATTTGCCATTTCTTCTAAAATGGAGAGACCAAAAACTCTTGGGTTAATAAAGTTCCTGCATATTGAGATCCTGGTAATTCTCTTTTACAAAGGCATGTGATTTAATTTATATTTTTCAGTGATGGAGACATTTGACAATCTATTAAAAACCACTGGCTCCCTTCTCTCCAGAAATCCTGGTTCCAAGGAGTTCACCTGGGGTTAACAGAGACTTGGTTAAAAGCTCCCAAGATA
This sequence comes from Suncus etruscus, assembly GCF_024139225.1. Classification (NCBI taxonomy): domain Eukaryota; kingdom Metazoa; phylum Chordata; class Mammalia; order Eulipotyphla; family Soricidae; genus Suncus; species Suncus etruscus. Next base: position 154,768,687 of record NC_064852.1, on the reverse strand, counting down.
ATGAAAACAGCATGGGGACCTGAGCTCTCATTTCTCCTTCATTTCTAGCTTCATGGTCCTTAGGAAAATCATTTACCTTCTTTGAGAGATTGTTTGCAAACCATGAAGTGATTTATCCATCTTGGCCATTTTCGTGCAATTGTAGGAAATGCAAATGTTACTGAGTCTCCCCCCTCCCCCAGCCCTACCAGGTTATTTTGTTTTTCTCTTATCGCTAAGATACCTTGAGTGAGTCTGAGAAAAATCAATTTTTTCTCTCCTACCAAATGTATGTAATCCTAATGTCAATCTCTCTCTATTTCTATCTTTCTGTTCACCCTTTCTCTCTCTCTGGGGCCAGGGAGAAAGCTTAAAGGGCTGGATGGACTACATGCCTGACATGCCCAGGACACCAGACTTTATCTCTAGATCCTTAGATGCCTAGAACTGCATGGTCTCCCGAGTACTGGTCGGTATAACCTTGCTATCCCTCAATTCCTCTAGCGAGGATATCTCTGCAAAAGCAATAACAATAAAAAAATGTAGTGGGATTCCATCATGTCCCTTTCTGGGCTCAGTCTAGAACCTTGTTAAATGACATTAGACTCTACATATTAAATCAATGTATGAGAAATTAATAATATGAAGAGCATATTGCAAGCAAAATGTGAACACTTATCATAAAAACTTAGACCGGAAGGGCTGGGCACTCACAAACTAGCCTGCATTTCAACTTCCCAAGAGTTGATGCTGTGAATCAGAGTTCTTTAGATTTTTTTAAATAAAAATATATAAATACATTAATAGAAAAATGTTATGGTATTTTGAATAGGAACTGAATTAAACACACTGTTTCTATAAGAATTATACTTTATTCTTTGTGGCCCTGAGATAAGTATATAGTATACATAGCTTCAATTCAGAGTATGTCAGAATGAGTTTTCATGAACAGGCTGAAAGTTTTTTAAAAAGCACATTGGTTTTTCAAAGGCTTGTTTATTTGTTTGTTTCCTTGTTTTTACAGTATCAAGCCTAGGACCTCAAACATGCAGGGTAAATGTTTTACCACTGAGTCACATCTCTAGGCCTCAGTATTTTTATAAACAGTTTTATTATAAGAGAATTCATATTCCATATACTTAACTCACCCAAGATCTCCAATTCAATAATAATGGAATATATTCACTACTAATCTATAAAATTGTAGTATAGTATAAAAGTAGCATAATAATACAATATATATCACAAATTAAAGTGTAATAAATTTGAAATATTTTGATCTTTTGGAGGGGGGCTGGGTGAGGAGTTATTGCAGTTAGTTGGGGATTTTTGTTTTGTTTTTTTGTTTTTGCAGTGCCAAAGGATAGAATCAAAATACAAAGCACAAACACACACATACATACATACACCTGTGCCAGAGATAAGCTCAACTAATACTTGAGTCACTTCTAATGACATTTTATGGAAAGGCAGCATTGTTTAGCAGTCAACACCATCTTTGGAAAAGGATCTCCTCATCCCGAATAGCCTATTCCACTGCCTCTTGAGCCCTGTTTTATGTCTCAAATACTGATCCTATTCCTCAGTGCTCTTAGAAACAGGTTCACACCATCCTCCCCAGGTGCTGTGTGAGGTGCTCCAGTCCCTCTTCGAGGGCTTGGGATGGAACCGGAGGTGCCTCTGTGCCTTGTTTGCCCACTCACTCACTGATAGACATACAACAGCTCACCCTAGGGCTGTGTTGTAAATAATACTCTTATCCACATCCATGTATGAATATTTATTTGAGCATCTTTCCCCCCCAACACCTTGGGGGCAAATAACTCAGTGTGAAATTGCAGCATCCTGATAAATCTGTTTAACTTTCAGATCTATTTACTGTTTTGGTGGTACTTTATGTTCCTGAGGCCTCACCCTTCCCATATGGCTCCAGAGTGATGGAGCCATCTACACACCCAGCAGCTCACACAAGTGTTTGGACTTCCTACATCCTCACCAACAAATACCTCTTTGTTGCTGCCATTACTGACATTCTAGTGACATTCTAGTGGTTTTGAAATGGATTCTCCTCATGGTTTTAATTTGCATTTCCCTGATGACTAACACTTCTTAGCAATTGGCATATCTGTTTTGCAGGAAATGACTATCCAGTCCCTTTGCCATTTTTAAATTGAATTGTGTCTTTCTGTTGTTGACTTATAAAGTTCTTTACATACTCTGCATACAAGACTCTAATCAAATGTGTGGTTTATAAATAAACTTCCCATTCTTTCTTTTTCTTTTTCACTTTCTTGATGATATCCTTGGAAATGTGAGGATTTCTTCTCCCCCCCCCAGTCTCTGCTTTAATCATGGCGAGACATGTGTGTCCTTCCAGGCTCCTCTGGAGGAGGCTCCGGTCAGTTCTGCCCTGGCAGAGGGCATCACATGAGAGAGACACACTGGCCTGGTGTGTCTGACACAGAAGGGAGGCCAGTAGCTGTGGAGGCAGAAGAACCTTCACTATGGGAAGAAGTGGGGGCACAAGGGATTCTGTTAACCTGTACCTTCCTTGCACTAAGAGGCAGTTGGGGATATTGTAGCCAGACCAGGGACACTGTCTTAGAAATTCCTGTAGACCAAGTGAACATCACTGTCGATTTCCAACCCACAAGTCTTCTCCTGGGGAAGAAGATTCTGGCAGGGGGTCAGGCTTTACAGCAGGAATACATCTGGGTATCCTGGCACGGAAGGATTGTGTAGATAGTCAGCCACAGACTGCTGGGGGCTGTTGGCAGATTGGGAATCTGGGCACTTCGAGGTGGGCAGCTCCTGCAGAACCTTTTAATTCTGTTGAAATTCAGTTTGCTTTTGCTTTTTGTGCATGCTTTTCACATCCAGGAGTGTCAAAAATAATATCTAGGAATTTATTGTCAAATTCAAAGTTATTAAGTACCCCTAACGCTTTCTCCTAAAGGTTCAACAGATTCAACTTAATGTTGCCATTTTCAGTAAGTACATTTTGTGGGGGCAGGTCTAACTTCATTAACTTTGAACTTGAGAGCAAATTGTCACAGCAACATCTGTTGAAGAGTCTGTTTTTTCCACTGAATTAATTTATAACTTGTGTCAAAAGTCATCAACTATAGATGTGTAGGTTTCTGTATTATCAATTCTATTTCTTTGATCTATATGTATATCCTGCTTTTTATTATCTTTGGGGGTAGTAGGACCTCACCCAGTGGCTTTCTGGAGTAACTCCTGTCTCTGTGCTCAGAAATTCCTCTTGACAGGCTCAGGGCACTATATGGGATGCCAGGGATTGAATCCAGGTCCTTCCCAGGTCATCTGCATGCTAGGCAAATGCTCTGCTGCTGTGCTAATGCTCCGGCCCCATTATTATTAAATTTTTAATTTAAAGCATTGTGATTTACAAAGTTATTCATAGTTAACTTTTAGACATACTATGTTTCAGTCCTAATCCCACCACCAGTGTTCACTTCTCTCCACCAGTGTTCTCAGAGTCCATCTCATGTGTCCCCCTGACCCAGCCTGCCATCATAAAAGGCACCTTTTGTTAAAACTTGTGTTTCGTGGTTTCATTGTTGTTGACTCCTTGATTTGGATATTTAGTTCTGTCAGTCCTTAACACCACCAATGCACCTGAGTCCCCTTGAATCTTGTCCCCCATTATTTCAATATGTCTTTCTCCTCTTTCACTCAGTTTCTTTCTTTCTCTTCATTATACGCTGGGGCCACACACTGCTATTTTTAAAACTGTAATTTTAGTAGGAAAAGTTGGGATTGAAGTGTGATTATTTATTCTTTGTTATTCATTTTCAACTTTTGCATTCCTATTGTAATTCTAGATGAATCTGAAGATCAGTTTTTCAATGTCTGAATGGAAAAGAAAGCCTGTTGGAATTTTGGTGGGATTGTTGACTCGCAAGTCCCTAAATAGCGTTACCATCTTAATATATTAGACCCTTCCTCTCAAAAACATTTGCATGAGTCTAGACTTTCTTGCATCAACATCTTATAATTATATATTTTTCAGTTCACCAATTTTCACCCATTGAGGTCACTTTGTCTCCATGAAATTCATTCATTTTAAAACCATGTGAATGGGCTTGTTTTTTATCATGTTTCTTCACAGATTGTTCACCATTGATATCCAATTAAGTGCGGGTACTAATCTTCTCTGTAGAAACTTCGTTAATTTCTGTGATTAGTTCCTTTTAAATTTTTCTAAATTCTTCTCTTTTTTAAAAAAAGAAAATAGAAAAGTTTCTTGGAACGCTGATGACAAAGAAATAGGAGCTCCTCATATGAGAGGAACTTAGTATAGGACTAAGTTTTTTTGAGCTTTTTGGTCTATAGGATCACTTCACCTGCAAATAGAAGCAGTTAACTTCTTTCTTCCCAAAGGGATGCCTTTCCTTGCTTTTTCTGAAGTGGCTGGACTGGGATGAGGTTGGAGAATAGTAGCACAAGGGAACACTAGCCTTAAAGGCCAATCATCATGACATCAGTGGGCGGGTTGTCACAGACTCTTCTATGTCTAGTGAGCCCTTCCAAGGCTCATTTTCTGAGACTTTTGACCTTGAAAAAATGGATCAGATATATCTTGGCTTCCATTGAGATGACCATGTGAAAAATTTCCCCCTTTGAGTAATTTGTGCTCTTTTTTTAAAGAAGAAATAAAGTTTATTTTATTTTTTAATTAAAAACATGATTATAGTTGGGTTTCAGTCAAAAGAAGAACACCCCCTTTCACCAGATGGGAAACAGTCCCATCACCAATGTTCCCAATCTCCCTCCTCTCCCCCCACCTGTATTCGAGACAGGCATTTTACTTCTTCTCTGACTCGTTGACATTGTCACCAAAGTTGTCAATGTAGTTATTTCTCTAACTGCACTCACCACTCTTTGTGGTGGGCATCATATCGTGAGCTGTTCTTTCTAGCCCTCATTTCTATGGCCTCTGGGCATTATTACAATACTGTCTTTTATTTTTCTTAAAACCCATAGATAAGTGAGACTATTCTGTGTCTCTCTCCCTCTCTCTGACTTACTTCACTCAGCATAATAGATTCCATGTCCATCCATGTACAGAAAAATTTCACGACTTCATCTCTCCTGGCGGCTGCATAATATTCCGTTGTGTGACGTACTAATTTCTTTAGCCATTCATCTGTTGAAGGGCATCTTGGTTGTTTCCAGAGTCTGGTTATTGTAAATAGTGTTGCAATGAATATAGATGCGAGAAAGGCATTTTGAGTTGTATTTTTGTGTCCCTAGGGTTTATCCCTAGGAGTGGTATAGCTGGATCAAATGGGAGCTCACTTTTCAGTTTTTTGAGAAATCTCCATTTTGTTTTCCATAAAGGCTGGACTAGATGGCATTGCCACCGGCAGTGAATGACAGTTCACTCGGGTGAGTATACAGAGAGCATGCAGGGAGGAATGTGCAGAGCCACACAGGGACATAAAGAAGAGCCTGACAGTGTCCTATTTCTCTTCCATGGTCTATGAGGCCCTCGAAGGTGAAAGAGTCTGCCCAGAGCGTACACTGCCCACAAAGCCTGAAGGCCCTCTAATCTTAGAGGGACCAGAGTGAAGATGTGACAATTATTTTTCCAACTATTTTTCTTCTTCTCTCCTCTTTTATAATTATTGTGATGGTGTTGGCAGAAGAGTGGGGGGGGGGCAACACTTGGCTGAAGTGCACGCACATGCCAGAAGTGGCACTTGTTATGGGTTGGGGATCAAATGGGCTGTACCACCAGATCAGACTGGGCATGCAAGGTGGTGCTGGAGATCCAGCTCTTGGCCTCAATCCTCAGGGCAGGTCCTCTACCCTCCTGTATCTCGCCAATGACACTTGTTAAGTCTCTATGAAGGAATTTTTATTTTCCTTTCAAAACTTTCCAGCCCAGTTGAGTGTTCTACATGAGGCAGGTTTATGATAACAAACACACACACACACACACACACACACACACACGCACACACACACACACACACACACACACACACACACACACACACACACCTTTCCCTCAACTTCCACCCCTTAGTCTCAAAGGGTTCATGTTCCTGTGGGAGAAGAAAAAAAATTCCATGTCTGGGTTGAAACCTCAACTTCTCAGTGGAGCTCCAGAGTGTAGTGGCCAAGCACTCTTGGGGCTGAAGGAAGGTTCTCGCAGGATTATCCTGCTCTGACTGGTCCAGTGTGACCACAGAGGACTCTGAACCACAGGATTTGCCATGGTTCTTCTTACTAATTCCTTCCCGCCGCTAGAGGTCAGGGTTCAGTTAGGACTGCCCAGGGCTCACCCAGTGTGGAGGGAAGGTGGGGGGTGTCATTCACAATTGTAAACTGACCTCCCACCTCACTAGGCTCTCCGGAAGTGACCGCTGCATTTTCTTTTTCATTGACAGCGACATTTTGTCTACATGAAACTGGCATGTTTTCCTGCAGGAGGGAGGTTTCCAGCTTCAGAACCAAACTTTCCCTCTGCCCCAGAAATTCTCCAAAAGATTTGGCATCTAGACTTGACCACCACAATGAAAGTGACCACTCAAGACCACAATGAACCACCGCACACATTTGTTGTAGCTCTAACAACCAAACAATTCAGTCCAGTAGTATCACTGGTGCATGGATTTATTATAGAATCCTAACATGTCACAGTCTGAAACACAGTTCTTGAAGTCTGCCCACTTTTCTGTTCCCTGGGTCCCAAATTCTCACTCTCACAGGATTTGTACCATAAAAGTAAAAACAAGAACTAGGATAGTTCTCTTGAATGTTTAGGGCAAGCAGGCAAAATGTCGGGTTAGTTGAGACTGGTGGTCTTAAAAAAAAATGGTTAAGCTACAAAACCCTGATTGTATTAAATTTTCACAATAGTCCATGTCTACAAAGGTTCATAAATGGAGGATGCAAAGCCATGACATCTTCTTCCCAATTTACACACACACACACACACACACACACACACACACACAGGCTAAAAAGATGCTTCTTTTGGCTTTTGGTCACTCTAGGAACATAGCTTAATAACCACTGATCTTGTTCAACTCTTTGAGGAACAGAAAGTTTCATACCTGCCTTACTAACATCAAGTGCTAACAACTTCTGCTAAGAACATCAGAAGACTATTTCATTAACTGTTGGGTTTTTATTCAAAGGACACAAACCAACAAATTCCACGCAGAGAGTTAACCTATATGTTCATCATCACTAGCTGGATAAAAGGCTATAATATCAATACTCAGTGGAACACAAGCATTAAAAAGATGAAATTGTGCCCATTGATGGGGTGGGGTGGAGTGGGGTGGGGTGGGGAATAGATGAATCTTTGACTATGCCAAGTCAAATAAGTCGGGATGAGAGAGATGGTTCTGGGTAGTTCTAATCCTGCACGGGAGATAACTAGAAAAACCCACTCACTTCTAAACTCAGTGTAGGCAATGGTGATTCCTGAAGAGAAAGTAAGGTGGGAGTGAGGAACAAGCAGGAGAGGGGGGATTTGGGGGTTTGGGACAGCCCTGGATGGAACTTTGGTGCTGGGAGTAGCAATAATACACAAACAGATATGAAGGCAAAGCTCGTCTCCCTGGTTCTGATTAAAAAAAAAAAAACTGCTGTTTTCCTTCCTTTTTCAATGTTGATTTACATTAGTTTCCAGGTCTAGCTGTGGTAAAGGTATTATTTCACTTTTCTTCAAAGAGTGAATCTCCACATCACTCCCAACACCCAGGTACCAATATTCATATACCAATATTCATATACACACTGACTAGAATGCCCCCCCATCTCTACTGTAGCTCAGTAATCTCCAAGGTTATCTGTCTTTTACAGGGCTTCGTTTCTCTGTCCCGTGTTAGAGTGAGGACACCTGTATTTGGCTTTTCCTTCTGATTACTTCACCTAGCCTGACCCCTCTAGGTCAATCCATGTTATTGTCAAAGGCAAGATTTCCTTGAGTTTCAAGGAATTTTAAGGATTCCCTTGAGTGAGCAGACCACAGATTTTCCATCTCGTGTGATTTCCAGGTGGATACTATTGTTCATTTCTCTGCCATGAACTTGGCACTAGCAGGAATTCTCCTTTCCCCGTTCCTGATCTGTACATTGACTGTAGTCATTTCTCTCTGGAAAACAGCACATAGAGAATTTGGCAAAGTATTCATTGTTGGCTTTTCTTGGGGCCCCTGTGCCTGAAACAGTTTGTGGCTGGGCACAAGCGCCTGCAGGCATCTGGGTGTTCCCTGCTGGTGATGATGACAAATGACAACTGGACATTCGTTTCCTTGGCTTAAATGTCTGTGCAACCAAGCCAACCCCTCACTGGACTTAGTGCCATGAGAAAAGGATGGAGCTTTCAGGCCAAATCCCAGGTTCTTGTCATCTGAGCCCTCAGAAATGACAAGTCACTGTTCACTCTTCCCCTGACACTGAGAAACTAAGGAAGCTAAGAGGTCAAGGCAGGAATTCGAGCTGTAGAAATTAAGTTGTGGGTTTCTGTGCTAGATGTGTTGTAGACAAGGCTGGGGCAGAGTCCACATGTGTGTCACGGGGAAGTTTGAACTGGACAGACCAGAAGATTCCTTGGGATACTGAGGACCCGTGTTTCACTCAACCTAAGACCAGCCCAGCCAGGACACCCAAAGGACATGAAGCTCAAATCCTGATTCACCCTCATAAAGGCAGGACCCAGAAGTCCCACTCCCCATCTCGGTTTGAAGAATAGCTGGAGCAACATCTCTGGAGCAACATCAGTATCAGCTCCTCTGCTGGAGGTGTGGAGCTAGTGACTTCACACACGGAAACTGAGAGGCTCTAATTGTGAACAATGCGAAGAAGAACAGAACAAATTCTCTCTAGGATTTACAATCGAGTGGCACTGCCCCACCCAAATCAAGTGAACAAGTCAGCCTAGGATGAGGCTGTGAAGTTTGGGGGAAGCCAAGCCTTGTCTGTGTTTCTCCTTCTTTTCTAATCCATCACCAGCACAGCTCTCTACCTGGAAGCATCCCTAGACGGCAACTTGTGCTTCCTTTTCTCTCCCCCGCCCCGGTAATTTTCCTTCCCCTGCTCTGGGGGTGGGGAGTTGTGATGAGGTGGAGAGGCTCTCAACTGAGATTTCTCATTATTTCATGGCAGGGATGCACCTTTCCCTGGACAGTGAAACAAAGTCTTTTCCTCCCATCAATAGCCCAGGGCTCTATCGATCCAGAACAGCATACACACAACGGGGTACACTCAGTGCAGAGGTTCTGGGACACCGCCTCTTCCTCTGCAAGAGTTCGAAAGAGAGTTTCCCCCCCCTTACACACACACACACACACACACACACACACACACACACACACACACTCTTCCAGGAGTCTGGTGGGAAAGCCTCAGAATTACTTACGGGTCCCAAATTCCAGGGGAATAAAGTTGGACAGGGGTTTTCTAATCCAGCTGGACCCTATGAAGAATTGGCAAGAAACTTCGAGCTTCTCCAAGGGAAACAAAGAGTTTCGAATCTGTCCACGAGACTGGGTTGTCTCCCAAATAGTAATCGGATTCCTGCGTGCAGCCCCTCCCCACCCTGGTCTCCCACAGGTGTAAGCCACATGGACAAATATGTGCTGAGGGGTGAGGGCAGGCGTTGGGGGGAGGTGATGACAGTTATGAATTTATAATGCATCATCTCAGGTGGCAGTTGGACATCTGGTCCATATTTCCAAGTCCGGCCCGTACCAGTCTAACCCCAGCAGCAGATAATATCCAGGATGGACAGAGAGAGGAGGGGGAAGGGAGGAGGGGAGAGAGAGAATGTTACTCCAGGTCCCAAAATGGCTCAGGAAGATGGATAAGGGAAAGGCGTTGCGGTAGAAACTTGCATTTTTACCTCCCGACAGGCAGCGCACTGGTGCCTAGTGGCAAGGGAGGTTGCTCCTTGGCCTTGGTAACTGGACTTCATTAGTAAGGATCAGCCCGGCCGGAGGGAAGCTCTTGGACAGACCATCTGGGTCCCTACCTCCCTGCCAAGGATGGGGATTTGCATTGGGGCAGGTCTGGGGGCTCCCAGAATGTCCTCCCAGCCCAGACGGAGGCTCAGAGCGATAATCCCCACACGTTTTGCAGGAAGAAAAATGGGGCTGGGAAGCGCCAGTGAAGGCTCTGCTGAGTTTTAGTAGGAGGTGTGAGGAATATGTAGGTCTGCCCAGGGGCCTTCCTACAGCCTCCCTATTGGCCATGGTGTGTGCAAAGGGCTCACAGAGTCCTCGTCCATCTTCCCAGGGCCCCATTCACCTCGGGGATTCCTGGAAATCAACTTTTCCAGCACTTGGTTTGAAAACAGCAAAATCAAAACCTTCCAGCATTGCAGAGAAGGTTGCTGACCACCTATGGAATGCCAGGTAAGCTTTGTGCAAGAAGGGCCTTACATCGTTGTACTATTTTTCCAGCTCCAGAACTTCCCTTTGGAGGGAAGGTAGAATTTTTTTTTTTTGAGCCACTGCTGATATTGCTCAGGGGGCATTCTTAGCTCTGCACTTGGGAATCAGGCTTGGTGTTACTCTAGGACCACATGATGCTGAAGACAAACCAGAGTCAGCATCATGTAAGGCAAGAGTCTCGTCTCATTTTATTTCACATCAATATGATCATTGCTGGTCACAGTAGTAAATCCCATCACTGGGAAACAAAACAAAAGAAAAAAAAAACCCTCTTAATTTTGTTAATAATTGGGACCATAGAAGTCCATGTGATCTAGTATCTAAGACCCTCTCCACATCCTCTCCTGCTCTCCTGGCCACCCTGATTCTCTGCCATGCTATCTACCTCATAGATGTGGAAACTCAGGCTGAGTAACACAGACCATTATCAAGCCACTCGGTGCAAGAGGCAAGACTTGAACTCTGGTTTTCTGATGCGACTCTATTGGAAAATTGGACTTCTCCTGCTACTCAATTCTCTCCTATTTCTTTGAACATGACTGCTTTCTAATCTCTGGGTTGGTTTGTTGACTGGGCAGGGACCTTTGACAAACTGGCCACTGCTGCCTCTCTGTTGCACAGTCATCCCCACTGGATCCCTTACCTAGTCCATCCCTTCAGTTCTGCTATTTGCATCAGGATTTCTTCCTCCCTGGCTCTGGCCAGGCTCTGGCTGTTGTTCATTCAGTTCAGTGTTTGGAAAAAGATTTTTTTTCCCTAAGCTCTTATGACTCTAGAGCCCAAGGTTCGGAGCTTCTAAGCGCATAGAACTTTTCCTATCGGAGCTTTTCTGTTTCTGCAAACAGAGCTTCCCATTTCTCTTCATCCTGTGCTTTTTCTGTACCTGGATCTTTGTTCCTATTTGAGTGATGATGGCGAGTGTGATGGTTTTGGGGAAAAAAGATAAAGCTGCATAGGGATGTAGTAGCAAGGGAAGGGAGTCCCAAAACCTTTCTCCAATTGCCCAATCCTTTCTCAGTGGTGTTCAAGCTATATGTGTGTGACTGTGTGTGTGTGTGTGTGTGTGTGTGTGTGTGTGTGTGTTCATCTATATTGTGACTCTGCTTGCTAGCACCGCCTCAAGGGTGAAATTTGAAGGCTTTATTCTGAGGGGAGAAGAGCAAGAACACATCAGACTACTGTGGGATCTTCAGGGAGTACATTCTCCAGTCTGCCAGGCTCTTGTTGGGTAAACTGGCACATGTGTGTGTGAGAATTTTTCCACCTACCTACTCAGGAATTTTGAAAAACTCTCTTTGCCTAATCCACCTCCACCCACCCAATTATAGCACCCATAATAAAGCCTTTATCTTCCAAGGCATCATAAGGTAAGAGAGCTAGGGCTTAGAGTTTGAGAAAAAGGTCTTGGTTTGAGCTGTGTGCTGACTTGTCCTCTGAGTAATGTTCCCCACAAGTCGGGGGGTACCCTTTCTGGTGAAGAAAACACTCTTCTCCCATCTCCACTCTGGCGAGGGGGCACAATGGTGAATGGCGATGGCGCAAAGGCCACTTTCTTCTTTCCACATCAGTGACACTGGTGACCACACTTCCTGATTCTGGATTAAGTTCAAGATTTCCAATACAACGGGGCTGATGAGAAGGGCCGATACTGTGCTGAAGCGTCCCCGTCTTGTGTGACCAGGAGGAGTGGGATGGCAGGGACGTGCCCTGAAAGGGGCCATTCTTCCACCCCACAATTAACCCCATCTGGGTAAATAATATGGCCCGGTGGTGCACTTGAACCTTCCCTGTTCCGGCTCTGGGTTCAGAACTCAACACGGCTTCAAAGCGCGTGTGATGAAGATGTTGACAAGATGCTGCAGAAATGGCTTTTTATGTGGCATCTAATGTGTGGCTCGTGTTACCTGGTACAGTAAAGAGAAGAAGCGGATGATTGGGAGGCTTAAGGGGGGTAGAGCATATGCAAGGGACTTACCTTTGGGAAAGTTCAGGCTCTCAGGACTAGGAACACAGCACAGAGTCCAGCCACGTGAATCTTCGAACTCAAGTTTCCCCCCTGGGTGGCTTGTAAGGTTTCCATCAAGCGCAAA